>NW_026517519.1:0-56158 GCF_026319265.1 Colletotrichum chrysophilum | reverse complement strand
GGAGGGCTAAAAGAACGCGGGTCCAGCTTGGAGGGGCACTTAGTATAGAGGAATCTCAGGTTTTGCTTGGAGGGAAACAAAAAGGGAAACGTCCAGCACCTCAAGAGGACGACGAGGGGGGTCCATCAAAGAGAGCCCAGCCAGCTCGGAGACGCTGTGGTATGTGTGGTGAGACTGGGCATAACGCGCGAACCTGTTCCAAAGATGTCGAACCCTTAGGAGATTCTGATAGCGACAACTAATAGTTGATTTAATGCGTTGTGGTTGAGAAATACTAGATGTTATTGTGTACGTGGGAAAAAACGTCCGGCTGACTGGTCCGGCCGGCTGACTGATGAACCACGTTATGTTAAAACACTTTAAATATATTTATATCTTTAAATAAATAATTTACTTTATTTAAAAATACTTTCCTAATTCCAAAATAAGTTAAACAATAATAAGCTAGATTACTATTAGCAAAAAAACTTCTTAATAAACCTTTAGGTAATTTACCTCTATCAGCTTCTCAGTCAGCATAAAGCATTTGCGATCTTGATCCTGGCTGAAATTGAAAGAACAGGATCGCCACAGTCCACTAAAACCCATATCCTCAAGGATCTCGTTAAGAACAGCAGTTGATTCTAGCGCGGAGCTGAATTTTGGATTTGAAGTCAAAGCGTGGAGGAGTGCCTGAGCTGACTCTAGTGTTGCAGAGTTCTGACAATGCAGCAAAACCTCGTCAAGAATGGGGACGATAGGCCCGCAGCTACTTCGGTTCAGCTATAATGCCCAGTCACACGGAAGGGGTAGGGGAACATACAGATGCATGATGACGGCCGGCCTTGCTGACGCAAGCTCAGTCAGCCAACGGAGAGTCCGGTTCTGCAGTGCGTCTTCTAGGTACTGAAAATCGATCAACTCAATCGCGGTGTTCAACAGCAGATCTTTGTCCTTCATGCCACTCAAATCCTCGTATCTGCGTGTGTTCGTTACATCACCCAGCACGGAAGGATTGATACCCGCCAGCCACAGGCTGTCTTTCAGCTCCTCACTTCCAACAGTTCGCGCTAGGATAAGCGCCATGTAGGGCGAACGTGAAATGATGTCCGATGGTCTTCCTGCCTCATCTGTGGAGTTGCCGGCCATATCGAGGAATGCGGATAGCACTCGCATCGCGTTGGTTTTGGTAGTGGTGTCGGCGAGGCCGCGTGCCAGACAGGCGCACACGGCAAAATGAAAATTTTCGTGCGTGAAGTGAATGCCGTAAGCTTCGTCCAGAGATAGAGCAGCGTCCTCTAACTGCACACGACCTTGGAGAAGAAGCGACCCCATCTTGTCTCCTCGCAAGTCCCCGACTGTGCTAATGTTGGTCATAACAGCCTCAAGAAACTGGGCCGTGCAGTTGAAAAGAGCTGGAGGAACCAACCGTAACAGTGAAATGGCAAGCCAGAAGAGTTGTAATCCGTAACGCGAGGCAGAAGGCAACTTTGCCATCATCTTGGATAAAGAGGTGACAATGGAAATGAGCATGTCACTGTTGGTGTCATCTCCTAGACGACCTACGCTGTTGCGCAGTGCGACGAGAACTTGGTAGAGTAGGTCGTCGTCCACCTCCTCACGTGCCAGACAGCCCATGACAGCGAACGCGCGGGGTTGTATTGCTGGGTTGTTCTGAAAGGCCGTGCTGGCCACGAGGCTCATCCAGCGCGACCTCCAGGCATTGGATATGTCCACTGATGGGGCAGCCACAGAGCAGACCTCGAAGAGCAACGCAGCCAGGTTCTCAGTCGCAGCCAGCGACGGGCCTGAGTCTTGAGTAGTCGACATGGAAGCACCATCGCGCAGGAACGGAGGTGGTGCTGCGAATATTTCGCTTCTTGGTTCGCTTAGGAAATCCAAGCTTCCCCTGAGCTTATTGAAACGGGTGTCGTCCAGATTGAACGACGTACACGCCGCATGAACTGTGTTGACAAGAAGTCTGTGAACCAAGAGACGCACTTCTGGAGCGCCAGTGTTTGCCAGTATGGTGACAATGTGAAAGATCTCCGGTAGATAAAGCTGAGATTGCACACCATTATCAAACGACAAGGACAGGCAGAAGTGTAGAAGCACACAAATCTCTGCCCAGACGGCGTTGTCAGGCAAGTACCTAGTCGGTCGGAGGGAAGATCGGTTCAGTGCTTTTCGCAACCGGGAAATGACCTTCCCACGTAGTGTGATGCTGCCCATGCCCGACACTATAGAAGAAAGAGCCTCCATGGGCTCCTCGGAGTAGCTGAAACTCAAAGCTGACCGCATGAGTTCTTCAAGGAAAATATCCAGGACCGTCTCGTCTTGGTAAATGGCGGGCCATACGACTTGCTCCAGCGTATAGGTCAATGAATGATCGGTCATGGCCACGTCTATCAGCTTTCGGAAAAGAACCGCGACCTTCTCTTTGCCTTTCTCCGCGTCAGCTTCATTGGCAAGCACGGCTGTGCGAAGGCCTGGAAGCCATGGTGACATATAGGCAAGACTGAGATGCTTCTGCTCCTCAGCAAATGTCTCCCAGCCGACGAAGAACTCAGTCAAGAAATCGAACGTCAGCTGAGGCTCAGACATCGCCAGTTGCCTGCTGATTTTGATGATGAAATGTGAAGGATCCATTGGTACGGAAACGTCTGTACACAATGGTTAGCAGTGTTTCAAGCGAACTGAAGTAGCCCTGGGGATTTAGTCGTGCATCACAGCATATTGATATTCTTACCCTTTGTACACATCAAATTTGATGCAGCGCTGAACTTGAATGCCTTGCACAGGGCCCCGAGCAGGTTGTAAGAAGAGAGCCTGAGCACGTGATCGGAACTTGACAGGTTGGTAAGTGCCAGGTTAAGTAGAGTCCCGGGAACGTCCTGCGGGCGGATAAGCCGTTCATAGGCCTTGTGAGCTCTCGTATCCTTGCCATACTTGGCCTTTGCGCCGCGAATCGTCTGCAATACGTCCGCCTTCTTGGGGCTGGTAAAGTACATGACGATCTTTCCGTTATCAGCGCGTAGGCCAAACGCAGAGTCATCTTCTGTCTGGATTGAAGTCGGCGCCTCTTCCACCTCACCGAGACGAAATATGTCATTGACGGTCGTGCTCAACCTATAGCCAGGAAAGACCTCCTGTTTTTTTGTGGTTGTCACTTGTACGAACTGGCTGCCAACTTTGATGACAACTTCAATCTTACCCTTAGTCTTGGAAAGTCGGGTAATTGGTTGAAACACATAACGTGTGTCGGTGACGACGCTGATTGTTTCTTTGGGGAGGTGAAGTTGACTCAAGTGAAAATGAGCCTGGAGGTCCTGCAGACTACCGATTAGGTGGTAATCGACATTCTTCGGATTAAAAACGCTGGTGTCGCTCTTGGCGGACACCCGAAGGAGCCTTCGGAAGCATTTCCTGTCGTGTGTCAGTAGTGACATCCAGTGTCTTGGCAATGCTCATACCTGAATGCGCTGTTCATGTTGTAAACATATATCCTAACGAGATTTCTCGACAGCTCGACAGGTGTGAGAAGCTCAAGCTTCTTGAAGAGCTCATCTTGTGGTTCGTTCTGGCCGTTGTAGCATGTGGCATCGATGAGCAGCCCGAAAGGCTTGTGCCAGAGGCGGCTTGCAATCTGTCGGCAGTCAGTCACAAGAATCGAGAACGAGTAACTTGCACATCTCGAGATGAATAGAAATGATCAGTGCCAACGCTGTTGGAGCTAGCATTGCAAGAATCGGCGAGGCGAATGATTCACCGCAACGTACCTTGAGATAGCAGTACAACAGCGTGTCATAGTCAATGCTCTCTGCATCAATGTGTCGCAGTATGATGCAAATAATGGAGAGGGAATCCTGTGTGGGCGAGCCTATTAGTTGACGGGCGAATTAACAGATGCACCTGAAGGATGACACACCTTGCTCTCGCCTCCATCGTAGACGGCTCTAGCAGTCACAAAAGATTCAGTACTTCGGAATGCGTTCCGAAGCATGAAGTTCTGGAAGCGGGAGTATGATGGTGGAGTATTCGTAGAAATTTGAGGCCTGTTCCAGGTGACAGCGAGTGGTGGGGGTCCAAGGTTCGTGATGAGGTGGCGCAAAGGCTCAAGAACCGGCGACCTTCCTCTAGATACCTCGGCTGGCGATCGCACATAATCTTTGCGTTCCTGGGTGACGAGCCTCTGCCGCATATGGTCCCAGTGATCGTAGAGGAATCTATGGAGGGCAACACAGGAACCGAAATCAAACGACTCGATGCTTGGCGGACTGTCGATCGTCTCTGGAGCCACCTGTAATGAGTAGTTAGCGGGAACAGCTAGAGACCGCGCAGGACAATTTGGGTCACCTACAGATATCTCGCGAAGGAAGGTAGTAACTCGATAGATGTTTTGCGTGAGAAAGTCATTCAGAGGAAACATGTAAGGCTCTTTCGCCCCAAAAAGGACGTTGTTCGCCAGATTTTGAATGACCTTGGCAATCAGGAGCAGGCCTCGGCGCATCTCCTTAGAGGGCGTCGTTGTCACTAGGCCCTCAACCTCAGGGGCAACAATTGCTGGGCAAAAGAAGCGAAGGAAGACAAAAGCCCCAACGGCGGTGTACTTGGCCTCCTGAAACCTCGGCAGCACAGCAGTGGATATCTGGTAACCTCGTGTCAGACGTTGGAAATTGGAAGATTCAGCGCAGCTTGGCGCACATACGATGTTACAAATTTTGCGGAACGACGCTGGCATGCTCGTCGAGGATGCGCAGATATCATCGATGAATACTTTAGCCACAATCCGTAGCTGGAGGGCGTTCTTCTGCAACTCATCTGTGGAGCTGACCCTGGCAGGATCCAGCTCGAGATCTAGATCCTTTGATGTAAGCATCAATCTCTCTACGACCTTTTGCAGCGTTGCCTTGAGATATGGCTGTCCCTTCCACTTCGCGTAGACGGACAGCATCTTCGTGGCGACACAGGTTCGCCTAAGGATCTCGGATTCGTTATCTTGCCCAAAGGTGTACAGTCAGCCTCACACCCCACATGATGCAGTCAACATCCGCAGTCTTACCTGTTTCCTCGATTTCCTGCTTGATGAGAACCTCCAACAACTCAAAGCTAAGGCCCCGATGCTCGAAAATGGTGAGCAAAGATACAGTTAATTCGTCGACTTCACTGCTTGGACACACGGCACTCATAGCGGCAACAAGCGTCATGTCCTTGGTTAATAACTAAAACAGGTGTTAGACAGCACTGGTGAAGGTTTTCTTTCTGAAAGAGGGGAGGGTATGAGATTTGATGGAGTCAACTGGATTCACACACCTCTAGCAACTCATCGTACTTCTCGCTCACAGCAGCGTCAGTCAGGTTACTGAACTCCGTCCCTTGTATGAGTATGTTGTACAAGACCTTAACAAAAGCCGTCCGGATTTCGACGTTGTCGTGATAACCAATATTTAGAGAGTGTTTCAGACCAACATCGATATTCGCACTCAGCAGGTTCGAGAGAATGGTGATGGCAAGTTCTGAAGTCGGGGTGCCCTCGTCTCGGCTTGCAATTCCAGCCGGATGGTCGCTCCTCCCACTCTCGGGAGATTCGTGGTTGAGCAATGATAGGAACCGATTGAAGTAGGTGTGAAACATTTGTGACTTGAGCTCACTCATGCCGGCGTCGGTTTGACCCTCCCCAGGTTGAAGTGGAAGACGAAAGGTAAGCTCAGCTAGTGACCTGAGAGAAGCTCTATCAAGGTCTTTCTGCACCCTCACCATCTCATCTAGGCGGCCGCCTGTGCTAGCTGTTGAGTCAAGTCGCGGGGAGCGGGGCCGAGCAATCCAGCCAAAAATGTACTCAAGAAGCTGGTTCCGGATGCGCACGTCGTCTCTCAGATTTAAATGCTCCTTCCTCTTAGTGACAGCCTCGCACAACTGGCACACCTTGATCTTGACGCGCAAGGTGTTGGTACTGTCATTGACGCCGTCTAAGAATTTGGCAAAGTTGAGAGCGAGCGCTCCTAGGTGAATGGAGGAGGCTGCACCAAGGTCTGAAGGGCTCTCAAGACGCTCCACCAAAGCTTTCAAAAGCGATATGGCCTGCTCAGCGAAGATGATCTCAACATCTTGGGCTTTGTCGCTCGGAGCCAGTGCGCCGGTGAACAGGACCTCGAGTTCAGATTCTAGTGCTCTGAACAGAGACTGATAGAGTGTGGACGAGACTTCGCTGGACAAGACTTCCCTTGTAGCCTCCCTAATCCTGACGCTCGCACAGCCGAGTAGTTGAATGCTCAACTTGAGATATCGACCAAGCAGAGGTTCCTCGTGGTTTTCGGATGGCAGCCTATCGATCCACCTTAGACCACTGATGGCTGGCTCTTCCATGATGATTGCTTGGTTTGCAGTACAAATTCCCCCGAGCGATGCCAAGAAGCCGGAGTAATTGCGCCATTCCGTCAAAGTCCGTTCGTCAACCGCATCAAGCGCGGCCATGGACACCTCCCTGGAGAGAAGAAGCCACCTTTCGAAGCCATACTCCCATGCTGAAAGGATACCGCTGGTTGGGTATTGCAGTCGTCGGAGCAGTCCGCGAACTCTCTTCTGAAAGGCAACCAGTCCAGTGAAGCGGAAGGCTCGTGACGCGATCTCCCCATACACCTCGCCGTTTCGGAGTAATGTGGCAAATGTCTTCGCAGCGTCCGAAGAGACGCCAGCAAGTTTGTTCTCTTCGTAGAAAATACCGATGCATGAAGTCACAGTTTGGCAGGTGTCAACGTCTGCGGAACACAGAGATACAAGCAAGGTCGTCTCGAGTCTAGAAGACGCGGCTTCTACTTCAGGCACGTCATCGGGCAACTCCGCAAGTTCCTGCATAGACAAACGGCGTGTTAGTCTCGCGATTTGGAATGATCATTGCGTTACTTACACTGAGAGAAGCGAGTAGAAATTTGCGTGCTTCAAGAAATTCGTGAATCGCCTTAACCTCAGGCCCATCACCGTCAGATGTGACTTGGTTACACATATTGAGAAGAACAAGAGAGCTATTCGGCGCAACTTAGCCTGGATATGGACACTCAAACGGGAACAGAAATGCACGCCTTACCATCGTCTCCAAAATTCACGCCTAAGACCTAGGGATTTCAATCTGCTGCGAGATTTAATTGTGTCAAGAATGGTGCTGTCAGAGAGGAGGCGCTTCGCAACACCAGTAGCGAGTCTGCGAACAGTTGAATTTACAGACACAACGCACGATAGGAAGGACAAGAAGGCATCTTCCTCTGCAGCACCCGCACCTGGCTCGCCGGATCCATCTGCGTTGAAAAGCGAGTGTGGGGACGCATCAAGAAACTTGAGCACGTCGCACGCCATGTTCGTGGAGGAGTGAAGGTTTGAATCACGCCGGGGCATGGCAAGTACAGTGGCAGTGGTTTCTGTCGGCAAGTCCGCTACGGCCTGCGATCCGGTTAAGTCGGGTCCTCAAGACGTCTTACGGGAGCAGAAATGTGGGAATGGACACCCGGAGTTGCATACCTTCAGCTGAGCTCGCATATACGGCCCCGCCACCGCGAATATCTGCTCGTACCTATACGAGTCGGCTTGGCGCGCAAAGTATCGGCAGCCCTGCACCACGGCGGTCTTGAAGGCTTGTGGCGAAGAAGGGCTTAGATATGATTGGAGAGAATCAACACAACTGTCCGGACTCAGTTGTGCTAAACTAACAAATGCCGCTGTCATTAGGTCCTGGTCAAGAAGAGAGGCATCGTTGCTACCACGACGAAAAACTGCCTCTCTGACCTCGTCTTGTACATCCATGGCGTAGCTGACGAGCGCAGCGTCGTCCTCAGCAACGAAGTGTCGAGCAGCTCTGAGCAAAGAGACGAGAGAGTATGCCGCCTGTTCGTTTTTGTTCCTCAATGCTTTCCGCAAGCCGTCCAGAAACCCGACCTTCTTGGCCATGCTCCCGCTCTTCGCATCTCGCAGGTTGCTAGCCACTTCAAAAACGTCTGGCAGAAGAAACAGTAGGGTGGTCTGGAGCGGATAAAGCACTCCTTTTTTCCGTCCATTATCTACAACAGTCTGTGTCATGTCGAAAAGTGTGTCAGCGCCGCCGTCGAGACGTTTATGTAGTGTATGTTGCTGCACAAACTCATGGGGATACCGTTCTAACCAGCGCGTGATGAGAAGGGGTGCCACCACAGCGACAGTGTTCTGGAACGTCTTCCGAAAATGGAGGAAGCTGGAGCAAATCTCCTGGATGATGAGTCCCAGCTTCTGTGCATCCACCCAAAAGAAGGACAGAATCTTGAGAACGGACAGAGCCGCCTTGTCGTCATCTGGGGCAGTAGCAGATTGCCCCGGTGCCGCTTGCACAACGGCGGCAGTACGAACCGTGTACACCACGTTTCTGAAGTAGTCAAAAGAGCTTGACCAAGTGGAGGCGGTAACGTATTCGACAATGACTCTGATGCAAGGCTCCATGATCGCCAGATGAGAAGTGGATAGAGTTTCGTCTTCAGAGCTGTAGGTTCCAACAAGCAGCGGCGAAGCGATGCCGCTTGGAGGGCTGAATACTGGGTTGGCGGTTTGTCTCGTTTCATCGTCTAAAATAGTGGATGATGGGAGGGCGAATCCTTCAGGTATAGGTTCCACGAGCCACTTGAGCAACTCAAAGATGCGGGTAACGAGAGCTTCGTCCAAGGGCTCAGGAGCTTGTGTAGGAGAGTTGCGACGCGTCCCCGAATCAACGGCAGGCTGACGTTGCTGCGACTTGACATGATCCCAGTGGGCGGTACAGCAGTCGGCAGCCAAGGCTAGTATGTATATCTCGGAGAGGAGGACGTGAGGAGGATGAGTAGGCGGAGGAAGCCCTTTGTAGTTTCGAATTATATCTTCGAGGAGGGCGACGAGGGAGTCCAGCACAGAGGCAGCAGCGGTAGTGCTAATCTTAACAAGTGTGGACCTTGTGATGATGACGATGTCGTCTTGTTGAAGTTCTTGGCCGTGGGTTCCTGTCCTGTGAGGGAGCTGTGGAGGCGCAAACACCATACAAGGTCAGTCACGCGAACTCGAGAAGGAGGCGAGGCAAGTCGACCCAAGATGGACGGCCGAATCGCATCTTCACAGCGATAACAACTCACCCTGGTAGCAAGTCTGTCAACCAGGCACCCGACGAGACCAGCATCGCCGTTCATTTCTGCTAGTCGAGGCAGTCGGGTTCATGACCGCACGCGCCTGCGCCGGTTTAGTTTCCCTTCCTTCGTCCGGCTTGACTGAAGACAAGCCAATTCAATCTTGAACCTCGGAGTGTGGAAGTAAGACGGTTGCGGGGCGCTACGAGAGCTGGGTTTCAAAAATATCGACGCCCAACAAGAGGAGCGAGGATGGCAAAGGCCAATTGAAATTCGATAGTGTGGCGTGCGGTCGGTGCGTTACTGACGGCGACGGTGGTGATGCTGAGGACAAGAATATGGGCACGCAAGTCGGTATTCAGATATGGATGCTACCTCAGCCGTGACGTTGTGGCGGACAAACTGAGGTTTAGGATGCAGGACTGTGCTTTTCGTGACCTGGGCACCTTACCTGACCGATGGGCTGCGAGGTAGGTATCCGTAAGATAGAGGTAGACTCGAAGACCTTACCGGTAGTGAGGTGCTAGTCAGCCGAGGCAGGGGTTTGACAGCGTATCTGCCTTACCTCAGGTACACTGTAAGTGCTTAACCTACCTAGGTACCTTAAGTTGCCTACGGAGTAGGGAGACAACCAGCGAGTGCGGGGGCATTGGCTAAAGTGGATTGCAGCGCAAGGTGGGTACACTGTAACAGTGCGATTCGAATCGCGCAACGCGCTGCATAAGGTAGGGAACAGCACGACCGCTCTTTAGCCCGTGGTGTGAGACAGGTGTTGATAGCAGTTGTGTGCCTGTATGAGGTAGGATTTCAGATCGTGGAGGGGTAATAACAGAAACTCGGCCTACTCCTGTAGGGGAGAGGAACATCACCTCTAGCCGACAATGAGGCTGAGAGCAACACACTAGCTACATGGCTATCGCCAGAGGTACACGGTCTAATCCTCTTTGGGCATACTTGAGAACTTCGTACGAAAATTGGCAGTGGCGCCCACAAAGGCATCACCAACTTGGAGTGAACAGTCCCATCAGCTGCCTGCTTTAGATCCCTTCTCTCCCAAACCTCAGAGTAGGAATTTGTCTTCAGTTTCCGCCAAGTAGGTACGTTGTCTTTAGCACTACCCAATCGCCGGCGCCGGTGCCTTCCAACAGCAGAGTCAATTGCGGACCAAGTCGCCCTCCGCCGAGGTAGCACCATAGCAGCAACCTGCCACACATCCGTCGTCGACCTTGATATTCATTCTAGATATGATCTTACGTCCAAACATATCATCACATTGAAGCCTAACTCTTGTGCAACTCTGCATTTTTACTGGAGCTCATACTATCTGACATATGGCATGACTTCGGCAGTGGCGGCTCCTCATCCCTTTTCGTCATCCGTTTTCTTCTACTTTCACACAAACGCTTCCGTCGACACACCCCAGCATAGCTACAATTGCATGTGACTTCAACTACCTGTGGTTGCGTCCGCCGCCGTAACCCCCACCAAAGCCGCCGCCGCCGCGACCACCTCTGTGCCCCCCACCCTGATACCCGCCGCGCCCACCACGACGACCTCCGTCATTGTGATTCGCATACTGGCTTTGGATGGGCGGAGGTCCGTAGCTTTGATACTGTCCATATCCCCCGCCGCGAGAGGATCCATTCGAGTTGTGGAAAGCTGGCGGGGGCGGGGGCGGTAGTCCCATCCCGAAGCCCGGGTGACCTGGTGGTGGAGGCTGCCATGACTGGCCCTGCGGTGGTCCAGGGGGGCCATACCCGTGTTGCATGTAGTTGCCATTGCCCGAATGCCGTCCGTTTCCGCCGCTTGGGGCGTAACTGAACTGATCTCTGCGCCCTCCACGGTTGTGGCCATTATGCCCCAGTGGCGCACCACCGTAGCTCCGTCCTGACCGAGATGATTTGCTCTTGAGCGTCTCGATGTCATTGCGGTCGAGAGCTGCTGTAGGCAACTTAACGCCACGCAGCAACATAGACTTGTGAGGGTGCGAGCTCGCCGGGAAGGAATACCAGACGCTGTAAAATGTATTAGCTTGCTGTGCAGGATACGGAAGCCATATGTGGCTAGTTTCGTTGTGACCAACGCACCTCAGGGACCTGTCGTAATCAAGATTGGGCATGCCGCCGCGCTCCAGAGGATATACTAGTTCGCCGTGGGGTAGGTAGTCCGGAATCTTCTCAATCTTGCCAGACAACCCGTCGCTCGTACGCGGGTTAAGCTTCAATGTTGGTTCTCCTTGCTTCTTGGAGTAAAAGTTGGTGGTGATCTCATCGTACAGATCGTGATGAGCATCCGAAAGCAGCAAGACATCCCTGCCCACTCCATTTCTGGCCCGGTCTGCGGCACTAAGAAGAGGGTACTTCTTCTCTACGGCAGCAAGTAACCTGGGCATCTCAATAAATGGCAACAATGCCACTCCCTGCCAAGCCATCTTTTTGCCATTCAAGTCAATCTCGAAGTCAGTAGGGTAGAAGTCAATGACCTCGCTGTCCTCGTTCAACATGAGATCGTGGAAGACCTCAGGTAGAGCGTGGCGAGATGCCGCAGGCAGCACACTCATCAACTGCTCAAAAGGTCTGGAAATTCGCCCTTTCTCGAACGCGATTTCCATCTTGTCCAGTTCCACAAAGTCTGCCGCGAAGGGGGCATAGTGGTAAGGGTAGTACCACTCCCATGATGGACAGCCTTGAAAGTAGTAGAGCAGGACCCAAGACAGACCTTCAACATACGCTCTGGCAACCTGATGTCGGAACTCAATGTCCTTGCGGTCAACATGGAACTTCTGTTCATAGTATCTGTCCGCGTAGCCCTCCTCCCACATCCTCACATGGTCCATTGCCGCCTCTTCGGCCGCAGATGGTGTGCTTGTCCCCGCCGCAGGGGTAGGAGTCGAAAGCTGATCAGGTTCACCATCAGCCTTGCGCTTGCCAAGAATCGACTTCGCGTCCGTCGAAGCGCTTGGGGCATCGACCTTTGCAGCTTGACTTGCATCGCCTTCTGGTATAGGTTCGGCCTTGGACATCATGCCCTTGATCTGATCCCTTATGGCGCTTGCTGCACTCTTGTTGGCGGAGTTAGCATTCATGTTCGATGATCGACCAACGACCATGTCGTGAGTGATCCCATTAGGACCCCCTGCAGCAGGGAATAGGGGTAAGCCTGCAGCAGCGTTGTCAACCTGCTTTGGCCGAGCGTTCCTTGGTTGGTTACGCTCTTCTTGAAGTTTGCGACGTTTGGCGTTGGCCTCCCTGCGATCTTCTTGTTCCTTCCTCCTTTTGAAGATGCCGTCCTCTTGCTTTGCAAGTCCGTTGAGGATTAATTGCGCCCGAGCAAGATCAACGTGTCCGTCTTTAGTGACGTAGCCACCCATATGAGGGAGGTTGTCTTTCCAGATCGCTGTCAGAGTGTCGATACCGTTCTCGCGAATCTCCAGTGCAGGCAAGTGAGGCAAGAAATCGTTGCCCACGAAACAACACATGAAAACCCAGTCGTCAAGAGCTCTCTCCAGATCAAAACGGAAAGGCAGGCCAGGAACATTGAGCTCAACAGCCAGGTACTCGCGTAAAATTGAGACATGCAGCCAGATGAAGGGTTTCAGTGCTGGCGCCTTTTCTTGTTCATCGAACTCGCCAACTTTCTCCTTGGCTTCGCCGCGGCAATTTCGAGCCTCGTGACCCTTCTGCCCGCAAATCCTACATACCCTCGGCTTGCTGTCTTGAAAGAAGACATCCTCTCGCAAGACTCGGAAATGAGGCTCGTGAGTTGCGAGACCCAGCATAATCAGATCGGCATCAAGACCGTAGATGACATGGCGCGTGTTTGGGTCATAGTCCGGCGAGATACGCTGAGACCGAACAAACGACATGATCTTGTGCTCCCCCTCACCGGGTACTGTGGCATCTGAGATGATAATTTTGAGCCTAGCCCAGGCCGGGTCCGTGCTGAGCTTGTATGCGCACCAATATCTGAGGCTCGCAGCGAGTATGTCCATGAAAGGGGTCCCAGGTGTGATGGAGTTGGAATCAAATGCCTTCTTGGTCATACTCTCAAGTGTCTCTTCTGGGATAACGCCGCCATTTTGCTGTTTTAGGAGCTTCATGAGCTCTTCTTTGTCCTCCTCCTTCTGCTGAGCGTCTTGAGCGGATCGGAAACGTCGCGAGCGCTGTTGGTTCATCTTGGCACGAGGAGCCACTCCGTCTAGCCAGTAGAGGTCAGTGATATTGTTGCAAGAGACTCGCAATGGACGCAACGCGGAAAAGGGAGGCAGGACGTACCAACAGCAATCATTAGAAGCTTTCGCGGCCGAACCATATTGACAACACGGTCTGTGTACCTGAATACCTCGAGCATCATCTCCTCTTCGTCCTTGGGAGCTGGGCGATCCTCAGGATGAGAACAAGGATGCACGATGCCGTTCATGTCGAGATAGAGATTGTCTAGTTCCTCGCCGTTTGGATTGGGGCCGGTGGTGTCAACCGGGATTTCAGATCCATCATCCATCTTCACAGGCTGCTCCTCGATCACCGGCGAAATGATCTTTGGATACTTGTTGGAAAGCCATCGGAAAGCGGCCGGGATACCCATCTTGTCTTGGGTCAAGCAGTGACGCTTTGCGCGCGGGATAAACAAATTGGTAGTGCTTGAAGAGCGAATGGAGCTGAAAAGATTTCTTGTGTGTCCCAATGGTGAAGCAAGGAATCAGAAGTCTAGACCAAGGGAAAGCCGGTTCAGCCAGGCTTCTCACAAGCTTGGGTGAAAAGGTAGCTTGTCGACCAATGCGACAAGTCCTGATTGCGGTGATGGGTGCGTTTGAACTCGGCGATGCGCTTCCCTCCAAGCGCTGAATGAAGATGGAGCGACTGTCAAGTTGGCAACGCGACGGACTGCGAGGCGCCTCAACGCGTACGCGCGTTAGAACCCGAAAGCAAGCAAGCTGAGCGCAACTGGAATCCGCGATCTCAAGGCGGAGACAGGGACGTGATCTGCTCGACACTGTTTGGAGCTCGTCGACATAAACAGAGGCGACCTAGGGATGCTGACGGACAAACTGCGAAAGTCCCAAAAATCGGGATTCCGAAGTTCTGCATTGCCATCTGCAGTATCCACTACTGGCGCTAGGTGGAGTTGGCCGTGCACTAACTTACTGCGATAAGATAGGAGGCCTAAGACTCAAGTAGATAGGTACCTAAGTAGCGTAGTAGGGACCTACCTACCTCAACAAGGTAGGTGCCTAGGTAAGGTAAGGTAGGTGCCTTGAAGGGCACAGGTGAAGGCTATGTACTCGCTACTGTGAAATATTCGCTCTAAATGCAAAGAAGCCTCGATACCTGCACAAACGGTGGTAACCCTGGTTCGATGCGAAAGTACACCTTGCGTTTTAGTCACTCAATTAATCTGGGTGACACGATACGACAGCTTCAAGCTTCTCAACTGAGGATGTTTTTATGACTTGAGATTACTCCAACTTGGCTTCTCATTGCCACTTCCATTGCTATTGCCATCTTCTGCACAATTTTCCTGTCGTCAGTGGGCTCGCTGCAAACCTTCAATGGCTGGAGTTTGAAGGGACAGCATGTTTTCCATCTCCACTGCACCGGCAAAGCAGTCGGTCGGCGAGACCATCACCGTCTTGAGTGGCCGTCTCAGCTCCGCAACCTTGCTCGAAGATCGTCGCGCTGCTATACTTGGCCTGCGCAGCTTTGCCAAAGACTTCCCCGCTTCTGTTGCCTCCGGAGCTCTGCGCAGTCTCATAGGCAGCTTGAGCAAGGATGCCGAAGATGTTGATACCGTCAAGGTGGTCCTCGAGACCTTGCTAATGCTTTTCAGCCCCAACGAAGACAGCCCAGAGGCCTCGGAGGAAATTGCGCTTTGGCTCGCTGACGAATTTACCATGCGTCAGGAGAACATTACCCTGCTACTCGACTTCCTAGACTCCAGCGAATTTTACTCCCGACTCTACTCCTTGCAACTCCTAGCTGCCATCCTGTCTGCCCGGACAGAGCGGACTGAGGAGTGCGTCTTCACGGCTCCATTAGGCATATCTCGTCTGGTGGCTGTATTGGACGACTCCCGCGAAGCCGTCAGGAACGAAGCTATCACCCTTCTCACCTATTTGACACCTTCATCGACTGACATCCAAAAACTCGTCGCCTTCGAGAATGCATTTGACCGCCTATTCAACATTATCATATCCGAAGGCTCCTTGTCCGAAGGTGACCGTGTTGTGGAGGACTGTCTGATTCTCGTTGCCAACCTGCTCAGGAGAAACCCATCCAACCAGTCTCTGTTCCGCGAGTCTGGTGGAATTCGCCGGTTGGCCGTCTTGCTGGAGTGTGCGGGAAAGGCCCAGCGGGAGGAGGCCGAGATTGCCGCATGGGCACAAAACCAACGCAATCGGAATATATATGCCCTTTTAGCTGTGGTGCGCCTATTCCTAGTCCCTGGGGCTGTGGGAACAGCGCAAAACCAGCTTGCTTTCTGGCAGCACGGCCTGCTGTATCATGCTCTCCAACTTGCGTTTAGCCGCGTAGCCCAGCTTCCAATCAAAGCAGAGGTTGGTCGTTTCCCGTCAGCTACGTCATTGATGCCGTCGTGTTAAATATCTTGTGCCTGCAGGCTCTCGAAACCTGCGCCGATATCATCAAAGGCAACGCCAGTCTACAAGAAGGCTTCGCTCAGCTCCAAGTTCCTTCACCTCTCGATTCACACACCCCAGTCGAAGTTAGCCAAGCAAACAGCGCCTTTCAGGTTTACGTGATAGACGGTCTTCTGGATTTGGCACTCGGTGTCGAAGATACCGAGGCATTCGACTTGCGCCTGGCGGCGTCCGACTGCCTCAAGGCTTACTTCTACAGTCATGCAGACATCCGTCTGCATTTTCTCAGAAGGGCTATAGAAGGTCACAAAACAGGCGCGGACGAGACAGCCAACGTACTCACAGTACTTCTGCGGCCGTCTCCAAACGCCGATATCACTAACCCCTACCGCAGCTGGTTTGCTGCAACCATTATGTTCCACCTTGTCTTTGACAACCCGGAAGCTAAGAGCCTAGCTATGGCCGTTACAGAGGGCGACGCAGAAAGTGGCGAAGAAGTCGTCACAAGCATTCAAATCGTCGCCGCACACCTGATATCTGGTCTGAATCGAGAGGGAGACAGTCGCGTGGTGGTTGGATATCTAATGTTGTTGCTTGGTTGGCTCTTTGAAGACTTGGACGCCGTCAATGACTTTCTTGGAGAAGGAAGCAACACCCAAAGCATCATTCAAGCAATCAATCATCCGTATCCTTCAGGCGAGATCGTTCAAGGGCTCTGCGCCATGCTTCTCGGCGTGCTGTACGAGTTCTCGACTAAAGACTCTCCCATTCCGCGCACAGACTTTCACTCCATCTTGGTGTCCCGAATGGGACGCGAACGGTATATCGACAAGCTGTCCAAGCTGAGAAGCAATCCGTTAGTCAGAGACTTCGAAGTCATCCCGCAGAAGCTGAGCAATTCAGGGTCCGGCAAGCTGCCTGATGTCTATTTCGATGCTACTTTTGTCGAGTTTTTCAAAGACAACTACAGCCGTATCTTGCGTGGCATGGACCGAGATCCTGGGTTGGAGATATCTGTTGTTTCTAATGGCGTGCAGAAGGGTGTTTCGCGCGAACTTGTTGATTCCCTTCGAAGCCAGTTGGCTGAGAAGGACCAGGCATTGCAGGAAGCACAGGTAAGCATCGAAACTGTCGGCCGGCAGATTGGCCAAGAACAGGCAGACCATCGGCGAACTCGAGAAAGCTCTGCTTTGGAGCTGACAAGAATGAAGCAACTGAATGAAGGATTGCAGCGGCAGCATGATGCGGAGCTTCGGTAAGCTCTATCCCGTAATCGATGGGAGAGGAAGGCACTGATACCCAAGTCTAGGACTCTGCAGGACAAAATCACGGCCTTACAAGAAGAACACCAAAAGCAGATGGACCAGGCCCGGCGGCAGATTGAATCTCAAGTCGCAGCACTGGAAAAGGAACACAAAAGGCAATTAGCGGATTTTCAAAACCAGGCAGAAGGCCGCGTCTCTGCTCTAGAAAGGGAGCACAAGAAACAGATGGCAGAGATCCAAGTTAAGACGGACCGCCGGATCGCAACTCTTGATGAAGAGCACAAGGCGATTGATCAAAGACAAAAAGAGGAGATGGATCGGATACAGAAGGAGGTTAAGGCTCAGGTGGCTGCTCAAAGTGAAGAGCATCACAAACAATTAGAACATGCAAGGAAGACGGCGGAAAACGATGCCGAACGCGTTCGGCACCGAGCTGAGGCCGATATGGCTGATCTCAAGGCCACTATCAGTCGACTAGAGGTTGACCTTATGAAGGTAAGACTCTTAATGCCAGTCCGTTGTCCCGACTACGACTTACCTATGCTAGGCCAAGAAGACCAAAACGCAAGAGATGCAGGCACTCCGCGATGATTCCACTAGGAAACTACAAGAGCAAGAGGGCCTCATCAAAAAAGCCGGAAGCCGCGGAAAGCAGCTAGAGAGTGAGCTCAGGGAGACTCGGGAGAAGGCCATTCAGGTTGGTTCTATTCATGGTATGCGCGTCTAGACACATTTACTGATGGAGCCTGCTCCAGAAAGAGGCGGCTGTTCGAAAGGCCGAGGAAGACAAGCAGGCAACACAAAACGAGCTTGACGACCTGCTCATGGTGTTTGGCGATTTGGAAGACAAAGTTGCCAAGTACAAGGTTTGTTCTCCGGTTACAGAACTAGGCCACTTGCTAATGATTCTTGTTTCGTATTTCATCAGGCTCAACTCAAAGCACTCGGCGAGGCTGTCTCCGACGGAGAAGAAGAGCAAGAGGATAGTGATGAAGATGATGAAGAGGAAGATGACGAGGACGACGCCAAAAGTGAAGACGCGAACGGCACCAAGACATAGTTGCATGCTGTATCGTCGAGAGCGCCGCCATTACTAAGGGATGGGCAGATTTCCACCGTCTTGGGGCAATGTTCGGTATCATATTCGAGTCTACATAGTTGTCCGTCACAGAAGGCGAGACTGGTGTTGTTCGCTTGTGCGTGTCTACCTAGTCTATTTGGCATGAATAAGCCCACTGCTACTCCACTGTGATTCGACACCGAGATACGCGCATACCCAACGTCCACTTTTTGATAGGCGTGAACGCCGCTGGGTATACGCCTTGACGTCATTTAGTATTCCAGCAAAATCCTTCTTGTGAAACCCAACGCCGCCCACGGTAACCGCTTGGTCTCAATGTCCTACAACCTGCCAAATCGAAATGATCCCGGAACCGAGAAACACCTCTACCGCAACTTCCACAGTTGCTTTTTCTCTCCTTGGCCAGACACAGTCCATGTGTTGCCGATGGTTAGGGCGCGTGGGTTGTTTTCGGGTGCCTTGAAGACGATGCGGCCCGAGACATCAGTCCCGGCTTTAACTTCGATGTTGTCTTCCAGAGATTTGCTCATCAGGAAACCCTGCTTCCAGTGGGTGGCGGGGCCGAAGGGGCCAGTGGTAAACGCGATCTCGCCGGGGCGGGTTCCACTGGACTCGCCAGGCTTGACATGCAGGCTCGCCGGAACAGTGTCCTTCCGAGAAGTAGTAAAGAAGATATCAAACCAAACCAAGAACCCGTCGAGTGAAGGAATGTCCCTCGACAAGGTGGACTTCCACGGGGCCTCAAAATCGAGCTCCTCGGTTTTGATACTGTGCAAATCCTGGAATGCGATCTGCGTTGCAGAGCCGCAAACACAGCTTTCGGGCATGACTTCGATGCGCGCCTCGTCGTAGATGCCAGTCTTCATAGACTTCATGTCAAAGCCGTAGACGTCGTCCCAGAAGGTGATGAAATCTGTGACATACTCGGGGTCCGACACGGGAGCAGCCCAGATGGTCGAGACGCTAGGGACAAGCAGACCGTCAGGCTTGAGGTAACGGTCTCTGGCCCAGAGAACGCTAGGCAGCATGGCTTCATAAAGGAGACAGTATCCCATCCATTCACTGATGATGATGTCCACCTGATCCACCGGAAGGTCGATTTCCTCGATCCTTCCCCGTATGCAAGTGATTTGATCAGTGAGTCCGTTGTGGAACACATTCTCTCGGGCCTTGTCAATGATGTCCGATTTATCAACCGCAAAGACCTTGGCTGCACCAGCCTTGGCGCAAAACATGCTCAAAATACCTATTGTTGGTTGGGCATTAGATTTTGAGAGCAAAGAGCGACCTAGGTCCACAGCTTACCGGTTCCGCAACCAATATCGAGCACAGTCTTTCCCGCAAACAGATGCTTGTTGTCGTAGACAAAATCGCGATATGCATCTGTCCGAATGGTATCCTTGAGCATGGTTTCATGAATATCTATATTGGTGTTAATGAACTGGTTGAAAGCATACCTCGCAGGACGAAATTCTGCGAGGCTTTCGATGTCTACGAACTTACCATTGCTAGCATATGATTCCCAGTAGTACTGGGACTCGTCTTTGCGGGCCTCCTTGTCGACCGAACGGTCCCGACGGCTCCTGTTTGGAACATCTTCTCCCCAACGCTGATCCAACGTTTGTTCGACGGCCAAGCGGTAGCTGGCGAACTGTGCCTTGACTTTCTCCAGATCGTCCTCAAGTTGAGCTTCTCGGCTTGACTTCGACTGCAATTCCTCTTGAAGAACACTTTGAGAATCAGAGCCAAGGTCTAGCTCAGTTAGTGCCATGATCAGAGCGTCATCCTCGATGACGGGCTTGAAGAAGCGATCATCAGAGATGTGCTCGGCAGAAATAATTTCGGGCAGACGAGCACCATCGTGAGTGCTTTGGCGGACTGCGGCGGCGATGTCAGTTTAGGAAGACGCCACCGATGTCCACGAGGTGAGCGCTGTGAACGTAGTTGTCTAGAAACTCACCGAAGTTGACGAGCCTTACGGTGCCGAGGAAGTCGAGGCCGAGCCGATGACGGACTTCAAGGAAATCGAAGTTGTGCTTTTCGCGGCAATGCTGCAACATGGAATCGAGACTGGGGAAAACGGAGTCGTCCAGCAAAGAGATGAAGTCCACGGTCTCTTCCTCCTCAGGCTCGGCATCTTCCCAGTCAGACTCATCCGATGAAATGTCCGACTCGGGAAGATCCTTCTTGTCGAGCTTGTCATTCGCCATGGTGAAAGCCAAGCAGGGTAGTTTGCTTGGGTGTGTTTTAAATATACGTCCTCAGTCCTGGTTGTCGAATTTTGTCTTCGGTCGATGATCGTTGCAAAGTGAACGCTGACTGAGTTGAAAGTGACTGGTGAATATTTTCCGTCGTCCACGCCGAATGTGTGGGCCTCATTGGGGCAGGCTTGGATGGGCCTGCCTACGGATGCCAATGCAGTAACAGGGAAGCTGCAGCCAACGTGCCACCGTGCCTACCATGCGTAGGAGTTGGAGTCACTTTTTGTGCGCTGGTCCCGTCAAACTGGACCTACCTATCCAGCCACCGGCTGCCGTTTCGTTGTCCCGTTCCGGTCCCATCCCGTTCAGTCCAGTTTAACGCCGGTTGTTCTTCGGGCGCAAGTTTGCAAAATTCCATGCCAGCCAGGCACATGAAATACGAAAATAGGTGAGTCGTGACACGACGACCCTAACAATTTCAACTAGGTACCCTGCCCAAGTAATTATTAGTTAGGTACACGATAAACAACATATCCCAATAAATTGCCTTCCCAACTTTATGTAGGCTTCCTTTTGTTTCAGCCTGGAACGGGGGTGCCATTCAAACCTAACGCACCTGCCCTTGCCTCTTCTTCAAACCACTCGCCTCATGTCCGCCTCTACTGTCGTCTCCTCCTCCACTTGACCCGAACCACACCGAAGACCTACCTACCTAGTAATGCGGTACACTAAGGCTCTGCAGCACAAGATTGACAATGCTCAGGAAGCCCTCTCCTAGAATGAAGCCCTGCAGTAAGCACACAACGTCAGCCGAGAATCAAAACCACCACACTGCGCACGACTACTACGCACTGACGCAAGCACAATCAATGGTGTGCTGGACTGCCCTCGCCGCGAGATCCAATACCAGCTGAGCAAGCCGCCGACCGTCCGTGCCAGTGTGAAGGATGGAACGTTGTACATTCCTGTGCATCTGTCAGAATCCATTTTCGCCTCTACGTTCTTTTCAATCAACCCCTGGTTAAACTTACCCACAGCCACTGCGATTCCGCCCGGTATAAAAGACCGCCATACTTTGCCAGTCGCCGTTGTCCTTATCATAGTCGTGATAGCAAAAATAATGGCAAAGGCAAATGCCCATTCCCTGGCATTCGGTGGCAGACCTTTCCCGGTAACGAGTCTGGCGGTGAAGATCCAGACGTAGCCCGTCGGGACCTGGAACAGATCACCAGGAATTGCATAGACCCTGTATCAGTCAATTATTAGCCTTCCATGTCTGCCCAGACGGTGTAGAAAGGGGGCCAAGGAATATAGACACACTCACGCCGCGTATAATTGGTAGACAAGAGCGCTCACGACAGCACCAGCCGTTGCGCCAATAACCTGCCCCCAAAACTGAGCATTAGGTGCGGCACCGAGAAGATGGCCTGTCTTCAAGTCCTGCATGAGGTCCCCGGCTTGTAGAGCACCCTGGAAATCGAGTTAGATGTACACTTAGAGATGTTAGGGTTGCGTTTCAACCACACTCGACGTACTGCTTCGGACTGCGTGAGCATCATGGTTAGCGTTGCTTTACTTCATCTCGATGGCATACTTACCACTGCACCCGCCACAAGGTTGATCAATACACTAGACTTATGCGACTGTGGTATTATAAGGGCAAAGAACAACTGCGCCAATTTACTGATTCCCGACACAGGATTTAAGTCCGTCTCACCTAGTGCTCTCACGCCCATAATGCTGAGCAGAAGGGCCATGAGAACAGCAACAATGGTCGCATAAAGCGGGACAAGATCGCCAAAGACAATATGGATCGTCATGATGCAAAGAAGAACAGATAGAACAAGCCCCACTGAGACCAGACGATTGCTAATCTGTTGCTCAGGTGGTGCGTCTGCATCGTCTTCCTCCGCATAGTTGTCAGGCAAAACCGAAGCTCTGCGACGCACCATCGTGTTTGGTCCTTGGTCAGGCAGAAGACGCGACGTGCTGGTTGCTTCTGTCTCCTCTTCGGTTCTCAAAGCCGAGTAACCTTGCCTAGATTGGTCCTGGGACCGGACAAGCTTCCGCCAGATGCGCAATACTCGTTGCGAAAACGTATTGCCAGTCAAAATACTCAACCGATGGCAGAGTGGCCGAAAGGCAATATGACCAAGGCTCACGACGGCATCAGCAAGCATAATAGCCAACGAGACCCATACGATCCAGCCTTTACTTCCAGTCTCCCAGTCATCAATCGAGCCAGGTGCCCATCCATTGTATTTGGCCAGAGGTGAAAGAATACCCCACCCCACTGCTGCACCCAGAAGCATATGCAGGGTGGTCTCGGGTCCCATAATGATTCCTTGCCCTATGTAAGCAGGGCTCGGATTCAGTGTCCACAGCCAGATGCTGGCGGCTTCGGTCCCAAAGACGGGAATGTTGCGCAGGCTGGGTAGGAAGTAAGAGCAAAGCGTATAGAGACCCGAGACTCCGAAGCAAATCAGCAGCAACCTCATGTTCCCGGCCCAGTCCTGATGAACATCAGGTTCCGACCCTGCGATGCGGCCATGTTCGGCATCTGCGCCTGTAGCGGTGCGACTGTTGTCCATGACAGTCGCCTCGTCAGGGCCCGGCACTAGACTCGCGAACCCACCAGCTACAGTGTCTTCCGACCCGCCTGAATTTGAGATACGTGTCTGTCCGTGTAGCACGCCAATGAGTACGGCTGTGCTGAAGCCACTCGGAAAGCGCAGCCTTTCGCGTATGATGACCTGCCGACGTCTAACGAGTGTTAAAAAGAAAGCGAGTACAACCCGAAGGTGGAAGGAATCATTGGGGCTGTCTCACAGAGGAACGGCGAAAACGACACCGAAGTAACATAGACCTAGGGACCATAGGATCAACTTCCATAAGCTGATATGGAGTGGCCCTTGCTCATCGGTCGTGAGAAGGTAGTTCATGGCGGGGATCTGCATTCATGTTCAGCCGTGTCTACTTGTGCTAAACCATTGCAATAGATGACTTGACCTATTGCAAGATGGCGAAAGCTTTTCTTTGCTTATGATGACGGGAAGACATACAACACCGACGAAGCCACATCCGAGAGGCATAATGGCCATACTCCCCGCAACAGTCTGAACAAGGACGTTCTCGACAGGGCTAAATGGAAACTTCAAGTGACGCGCGAGCGCCTTGAAAATGCCAAACCCCATCAGGCTGGCGGGCATGGTCATGGTGCTCACCCAGCCCGTCTGCAATCCAAAGTACATATTTGAGAAGCAGATGACCAGGCCGACGAGCAGACCGACCACAACGCCGCGGATCGTAAAACTGCGGCCCTGTATGGTCGGACTTTGCTTGAAAGAGTCTCCGCCGCTGTTGCCGCCAGCGGGTGTCGCGTCAACAACAAGTTGGCCATCGTGATAACCCCGATTTGGAGCCATGGTAGCCGTCACTTTTCCTTGGTGGATAGAAAGACAGCCTATGGTGCGGAGAACTGATGGGAGCCGATGAAAACCACGTAAGTGCCTCGGTACGAGGGTATCGTCGACGTGGCTGAAGGGTATGATGATGGCGATGTCAATTTGCTAACCAACCCGGCGTCTGAAGCGCTCCCTCAGCGGCGAAATCATGCATGAGGTGGTGGCAGGTTGTTTGCAAACGGTGACTACGGAAGAGCCAGAGGAAGGGGTAATGAAGTCCAAAGCGGGCAGATATGACTCCGTACTGTTCTGTGGTGAAGTCAATCAAGTAAGATAAAGTACGGTCGCAACCCTTGCCCGTGCAGGAGAGATCCTCGAAACGGCATGGGTAATCCGGATTCGTATCCACAATGGATCGCTTATCTTTTGATCCAAACTCCCAAGTTTGTCCGTGCTTGGTCAGAATTGAAGCACGTCGCGACGTGTTGAAGGCCCATCCTTACATTAAGATTATGCCCGCCCACCACGCTAGTCCGGCCCGGAACTCGGCAAAGTGACGTGCGGGCTCTTGCTGTGTGGCTTAGTAATCTTCATGATTGGTCCCTCGTCTACCAAGTAAGTGATCGGAGTTGGTCAAGGCTGCTTTAACGACAGCCTGACGCGGCATGCGTTCGTTTCTAATATTGCACGCGTTGTAGATGCTAAAACGATGAATCTACAACTCGATTTTCGCTATGTGAATGCCTCGCCCTCCTGGTTCGTGGAGCCCGGCGGATCCCCCCTTTATACCACGTGGCCCGTGTTCGCACGCCGACAATTAGAAACCGAAGCTATCAAGCAGTGAGCTTGAGTCCGGCTCTTGGAAGACTGTCGGCGCTGAATCCTTGCTCCTGTTCACGCCAGATCTCATCTCCACATGAAGAGTCGACATTGGGAGATCTGCAACGACCAATGAACTACGGCGACGCAATAGCTTCAGCGGATTGATTTCGCCGCCCAACCCGTTCGTTTTGCTTATGGCGGATTTCAAGAACTCCCAATTACGGACTGCCATTTTGTTAGTTTCTCGTATCCGCATGTCAATGTTGCATTCAATCATACCGAGATCTAGGCCGAGTAGGTCGCAGCCCATTCGGTCGTAAAGCTTCGCACTATGTAGCACAAACTCCCATTCTACGCGAGGAGTGACCTTGGAGGCCCCGCGAAGCGTCTGCAGCGTCTTTTGTCGCAGCTGGGCATACAAAACCACTAGAGCCGGGTCGTCTGTGAGGAACAACTTCGATTGCATGTCAGGGGTACATGGTGTTTCGATCAAGGTATAAACGGGTGACTGTGCCAAGGATCCAGACGTGGTTAGTAATCGATCAGACACGCCGGGGCTAGCTGTTGGGAGGAAGCAATAACTCACAATCAAGGCCCTTACAGCCATGTCTTTGCGATTTAACATCCAGAAAGTCCAAGAGGCGAGCCAACGATTGCCTTCCCTGGCCGCCAGAGCAAGCACCTCTTCTTCCAATAGCTTTCTTAGAACCGGTCCCTGATCTCCTTCGTAAACCCTTGCAATGGCAACTGCACGCTGGAGATCCCGCAACTGATTAAGACAAACATTGACGGCGTCCTGAAGATGATCCGCCAGGAGGAAAAATGCGGCCGCGTACTCTGTTGGGCCAAACGTCAGCAAGTCGTGAGCGGCTGCAAATGTGCACACGCAAGTACTCACCGAACCGACGCTTGCTGAGCAGAGCATATGCGTTCTTGAGGGCTTTTGTTCGCCACACTGGATCATCAAAATTGTTCGCGAGGAAGCGCTGAGTCGTAGCCTGTTCACGATTTCCGTATGCCATGCGCCACAGACCCTGGAGCACCGTTTTCTTCTTTAAAGCCAAGTAATACAGACTGCAATCGACCGGGTTTTTCGCGTCACTGTTGGTGTATTCGTTTCGAGCAACATTTTCAAACTGCGCTCGCTGTAACTCAATCAGCTTCGGGGGTGGTCACGCATCACCTGATTAGTGTTCTTACCAACGCATTGCGGTCACCCAGCCACATGAACATGCCGCTTTCTTTCGCGTCTTCCCAGCGAATGCCGCTGTGACACTGTTTCGTGACAAAGTCAACGAGAACGTCCTGGCTCGTGGAATGATAGGCCCAGTTGATCTCTCTCCAGGACATCTGGATTTCGCTCGTCCGCCCTTTCCGTAGGGCATGTTGGCGGAAGAAGAGCATAAAGCGAGCGCCATTTTCATCCAAAGATCTACGTTGTTTCTCAACGAGCCCGGCACACTCGACAATGTCTGCCAATTGGATCTGCTCATGCCCAGAGAGCTGTTCAATATCGACCTTGGTCAACCGCTCGTTGATTGCATAAGCAACGTCTTCAGTGAAGTTTTCGTCCTCTTCATCCGCAGCTGCCTGGTAATCAAAGTGAGAACTAATTTGCGATCCGGACGCATGCATTGCTGATGCCTGCCATTTTCTTCAGTCAGCGCTCAATGAGATGCCTTTTGGCTAAAGGAAGGTTGGTACCTCGTCCTGGTAAAACTCAGATGGATCGAGTCCAAGGTAGTCGTCGATGGGTTCATCTGCGACGTGAAACTTGAGTGTCTTGTACAAAGACATAAGCACTTTTCGCACCGCTATACTCTTTCCTGCAAGAATGCTCTGACTCAGAAACTGTGGGTGGAAGATTGGCAGTGGACCATTAAATCGTTGAACAGCTTCAAATAAATCCCATACGCCATTCTTTCTATGGGGAAGTTGTAAGCTCTTTACCAACGAGCCAGAAAGATCATATTCTCTTCCGTGAACAAACATCTGGTTGCCAGAACCGATAACAAGATGCCCATCACCAAGCCAGGTCGAATCGCCTATGGGATGGGGAGTGAGCTCTCGAATGCTGATCTCTCGCACAGCAGCCCACGCCGGTCCTTTATTGAGATAGTCAAAACGCATCTGACATAATAGAACAACCTTGGACTGGAAGCCCACCGCCAGTATTGACTGTGAGTCTGGAGTGGATGTCCAGTCAAGGTCCTGAATTATGTTGTTAGTTCCGTAGTTTTGTGTGAATTCGAGTCGAGCAGCTCCGATGTCCCAAATGGATAGCTGGGACCTGGTTGAATCGACAAGTGCCGCTTTCTTGAGTGTACTGCCGCTCACCAACGCTGGCTCCGAAAGTCCCGTTTCGGCTGAACACGTTGAAAGCCATCCAACCCTGTCTTCTGTATAGTCGACACGGGCTGTCCAGAAATCAACCCGCCCAGAATGCGTGTAGGAAATAGCAATATCCTTAGCAAAGACGTCAAGAAAGCCGGATGTAACAGGTGCAGAGCCTGCCGGGTCAACAGGCAAGACGTAGGCAAGACCTTCGATATTGTCAAGTTGAAACCTGCAGTACTCCTGTATCGAACCCTCATCGCGCCCGTTGACACAAGTTTCGGACCCTCGGCGTGAATACTGCGGGAGATTGACCTTCCAAACGAGACCCTGCTGTTCCGAGGTGACAGTTGCAATATGGGCTACTGCGTACTCCTCGTGTGGCTGCCTAGGCAGTATCACCAAACACAGAGGCTTGCCAGCAATCTCATAGGACTGACGTGCCAACAACATGGCCTTTGGCAACCGGCAATCCCAGAGATTTATGGTGTTATGCTCCAGAAAAATGACAAAGCGGCCTTTTCGGAGAACACATATGCGGTGAATATGTCCACTACCTGGAATGACACTCTGTCGCGATAATCCTGATTTGGTGTTGCCGTTATGAGTCCAGACGATGCTTTCGCCTTCCGCTGTCCTGGAAACCACTGCTCGCCCGCTAAAATTTCGGACCATCTTCTTGATAGGAGCCGAGTGCCCAGACCACATACATTGCCGAGAAAGGCAATTATGGTCGGCGGCCGGGCTGAGGAAGTCCACCAAGTCAGATTCGTAAACATGTATTTGGCCCTCAAAGTCGTGAAACAAGATACGTAGTCGCCCAGTCCGCCGGTCACAATAACTTTGTACCACAACGTGCTGGCTGCACATAAATTCGAGGTCTTGCGGCTTGAATCGAGATAAGTTCGCGGCCGTGGACTTGCTGGATTTAGACCCTACGTCTTCTAATACAAAGACAGCCGTTTCCCCAGCACCGTTGAAGGCGACACATAGCTCAGGGCTCTTATTTGCAAGGGAAATCAGGTGCTCAAGAGCGTTATCTTGTTCTCCGTGCTGAATCGGGTTGCGTTGTACAGCTAGCTCCGTAGCAGCGGATATGTCCCTGCCGTCGATGATGAAGGCCAGAAATGTTGTAGGGGGGCTCACGGTCCTGAGACTCTGCTCCCGGAATGCCGAAGCCAGATCAATGGTCCCCCACAGATTCAGTTGCTGGGGGGCATGGGGGTCGGACCCCGTCCAAATGCGAATCTTGTTGTCGACACATGCAGTATAAAGCACATTTTGGACAGTTTGTTCGATATGATAAGGTTTTCGCCATCGGATACTTGTCACAATATCTGGGTGTCGCAGGTAGGCCAAGTCGAAGCGCACGTCTTCAGCGCCGTACGTGAGACGGCGCCACACCTTGACGAGGCGGTCGTGAAAGCCAACCGAGGCGATGTACGCCGAATCGTAGGATATTTCTGCAAGCTTGGAGGGGCTCGGAAGGGTTTTCGTCCATATGCTGTTTGGCTCGTCGGCCGTCGAATACATGCAAAGGACAGAATGAGCTACGAGGAGCTCTTCGGATGTGCCCCAGCTCAAAATGGTATTGTCGATAGCATCTCCAAGGTCGGGTATAAGGAACGAAGACTGGAGTCCCCACTATCGCAGACACATAGGATTAGCGATGGGCCGCTTCAAACTACAGAGCACAGTCTGCAGAGCCAGAGCAAGCTAGTCCAGGGCTGGATCGGAGAACTACCTTTAAAGCGTCCTCTGACTGTCCAAATGGCTTGTAAACTCTGATGACGGAATCGGTGCAAGTTGCGATCTTTCCAGACCACTCGTCGAATGCAACGGCTTGCAGATGAGCTGGGTCTTCGTCGTAGACGGTTTGGACAATGGTGCCCGGATCGCACAGGATGGTGAACGCGCTGCCCGTGATGTAGACCTACAGGGACGCATATCAGCGAAATAGGAGTAAGCGAGGGCGCCAATGGCTCACGTTGAAGTGCCTCGAGTCCCAGAAGCCCGTCGCAAGAGCGTAGAGCCCAGATTTGGGCCTGCCTGGGAGGACTGCTCTCATCCTACTAGCCCGAGACTCGCAGCAGCATTGCTCGGGTAAGCAGATCGCGGTCGTTGCCCGTCGCCGACGGAAACTTGATCGGCAAGGCGCAGAGAAATGTTGGGGCGGGCGATGGCAGAGGTCGTAGATGAAAGACACTGGATACGGCGCGTTTTGAATGGGTTCTGAGACGCGTAAGGTTCATGCAAAGAAGGACAGGTCAGTCTCCTAGGAGCTCTGTCGGGAACAAATGAGATAGCGATCTTTAGAGGGCACGGAGGGGTACGACCTCGAATAGGTCGGCACCAAGGTAAGGCAAAGTAAGGGAAGGCAAGGCAGGGAGAGGCAAGGTACGTAGCTATATGTGGTGACGGGTCTCGGGGAAGCTTGCAGCGATAAGATAACGTTGGATAATGACGCCAGGTTGGAGAATGACCATCTGAGCCACGGTTGGCCAATGCCTGTCAACGAGGGCAAGTGCTTTTGTCGCGGATTTTCCAGAGTCGGAAAGTATGCGTTTTAACTTGCCTCCTATTCCCCCTTCTATTATTATTCTTTTTTGACGGCCTGCCGTGACATGCAATGTCGATATTTGCGCGTCCCAGGTGGTACAATGCACGTTAGCCCAGATCATACGTCTTTACTCAAATCAGTCGGGTCTACTAGTTAACATTTTTCCAAGACAACACACGACGTCAATATCCATCAGAAGCCATATTACGTAGCCTGAGTTCCAACCCTCTTTAATCTACTTGACCCAGCGCCCCAGGCCGACCGCCATTTGCCCGTCGCATACTCATGTCGGCTGTGGAAAGCCTCTGGGCCTGTGCGAAAGAGAGCCTGCTCAACTGACTAGCCTGGGCTGGTGGCACACTCCTGTTGTACCGCTCTCGAAGCTCACGTTCGAACGGCGTTGGCAAAGGAGCAAATGGTGTCATGGATGGTAACTGCACCGAGGATGCCATCCCTGTCCAACGTGTTGGTGTGCTCACAACGACTCCGTCCGCGTCGGCTCCTGAACCTCCCCCATCTTGATCCTCCTCCTCTTCAACCGTAGGGCCCATTTCTTGGCGTTTCGAGGCTCTGAACAGCCCTGTCCCCGGCCGCTCGTGTACTGTCCTTGATAGCTGGAAAGACTGGCGACTCATGCCGAGTCCAGTGCCCTTCCGTGAGCTCCCAAGGCTTGCTCTCATCGCGCTCAAATGTTGTGACCTGGTCATGTCTTCATCTCCTTTCCAATGGTGAAGAAGACGACGAACGAGCTGCTTCTTATTCCTTTCTCTGACATCTGTGGCAACATATTCCCTGCTCTTTAGTTGAAGTACCGTAGACTGCCACTGACCCCAGTATCGCATTTTTAAGGTCTCCTGCCAGACTTCCTTCGAGCGACCGTGCACGCTTGCATGGTCTTGCGAAATGATATGCCACTCGCCGAGCCATGCGGCTGTAAGGAGCCTGGAAGCACCCCGATCGCGGCTGCTGTCCTTATACCAAACGTCCAAGAAACCAGCAGCACGATCCCGCTTCTCCATGCTGTGGTGCTTAGTCGCTTCCCAGCCAAGGTTGCGATGCACTCGAGCCAATGACTTCCAGCGACTCAGATTTTCCTTCGTTGAGGTGGCCTTAACATGTTGCCTGCATCGTGCGTAAGACCTTCGCGTTTGAGATCTCCAGGCCCCCTTTGAGCGCCAGGTTCTCACCACTGCGTTGACCCTGGCGAAAAAATAACCACGCTGGGTCCATGTATACAGATTTGAGCCATGCAGAATGCCAGCTTGCCAGGTACCGACCACGTGTCGTGCCGCTTGACGTTTAGCAGAGGTTCGCGATCTCTTACTAAACCGAACCATGTCCAATGCTTGCCGATGCCAGATGTCTAAAACCTTTGTCTTGAGCAATCTATGAGAATTGGCCAGAGGGGAATGCATGCCATGGGGTGTCTGTGGCAGCTTAGGATCGGCTTGGTCCTTGTTATGCCTTCTGTGGCCGCTATACCCAGGTGCAACTCGGTGTGGCGGTAGTCGACATGCGTTGTGCCATCTGCATATGGTATCGCGTACCAGATTGAACCCCATCTTTGCACGAAAGATCTCGACCCTTGTCTCTAGTTGCCAATGGTCTAAGGAGTTCCGGACGACACTGAGACGCCGATGAGTTGCTACGCCGTCTTGGTGACATCGCATCTGTTGGTGCCAGGAATTGAAGGCAAGAGACCACCGAATTCTGGTCCTGTGTTCTTCTGTGTGTGCAGAAATCACGCGCAAGGCTGAGCAAGACAATCCCCATTGCTGGAGACAGAGAGCCTGTATTTGGGGCCGAACCAACAACCTCGTGACCGTTGAACATGAACCAGACCAGGCGGCCAGAATTCTTCCAGCTATGCGGCGTGCAGATAGTGTTACAGCCCGCTGCTCCATGACAACACCGTCGTCAGCCCACCTCACCCAAAGAGTCAGCAAGCGGGAAGTAAAGATACGACGCCCCTTGAGCTTGGCGTCTGCTGTCACCAACTCCCAGGGGTCAAAGTGGCGCATGCGCAAAATATGCCGTCTGGCTACGGCGGTTCTTTCACGCTTCTCGGTTGCGTAGGTCTCCCAATGTGATATTCCTCTGAGAATCTGCAGGTAACGAGCCGCTCGAGCCGCTCGTTTTTCCAGCCAGGCGTATCGTGCTTCCATCGCTAGGTCATCTTCCAATCCCTCATCGGGAGGTGTGGCTTGCCTAGTAAGTAGGACGTTGTCACCAGAAGGTTCCTTTTGTGGAACTGGCGCTACTTCCTGCTGCTGCTGTTGCAGTACTTGATGTCGTTCGATCTTAGACGACTCCTGCCCAAGAACCTTTGTGTCGATGCTGGGCCGCTTGCTGGTCTCGTGCTGGACGACTGTCGAAATATTTGGCTGACGACCGCTGACCTCATTTCTGGGGGTTTCGTCAATGTACACCAGCTGTCGCCGTTGCGGTTGCTGCTGCTGTTGTTTTTGTTGTTGTTGTTGTTGTTGCTGCTGTTGCTGTTGCTGTTGCTGTTGTTGCTGCTGCGGGCTTTGAGGCGCATTGGATTGCTGGGGTAGAGCGTAATGTTGGGACTGTTGATGTTGGAGGTTATGTATGTCGTTCTGGGCTACAGATTGTTGCTGGTGTAGATTGCCCTGCTGGGGCAAGTATTGCTGGGGCTGCTCGTGTTGAGGGTACTGGCCATGAGACATGGTTTGGCCAGGAGAGAATTGTGGCTGGTCTTTTCTTAGTGGACGCTGTTCGCCTTGCGCTGGAAACGGTTCGTAATGGATGTTTTGCTCCGCCCGTAAAATTTCGTGCCCATCCACAATAGGCCTGGCTCCAACGTCCTCTGGCAGAAGCCAATTGACTGTCCTAACAGACTTGGGTCGGACAGGACGGGAAGCAGCGATGCTGACGTTCTTTCCCGCATCGTGGGCAACAGTCTCAACGGGTTGAATAGTGGTGTCGCTAGCTCCACGGTGCTCATTGGAGCCAGTCACTGACCGTGGGCTCTGGTGACTCGGCTCCGTACCCGCAGCTGTGGATGGCGAGTGACTTTGGGATGAGTGCTTTAAGCGTTCGGAGAGATCAGGGGCCAGGTGATTTGGCCTTGGAAGTATGGGCATCAGCCTTTGGAGGTTTGCACAGTCGCCATTACGGATTGCCTCGTCTGGGGCAGTGATCGGCCTGAAGCGCCCCTGCTGTGGTGGCTGCATATGCTCCGAAGAGCTATCGTCCGTGGTAGCAAAGTTATGTTCGCTATTGGAGTGAGGAGGTGACGGTTGCAACGGGAATTCATGGTCTCGTTCATCGCCTGGGTCTGAAAGCGGTCTCGAACCTTCGCTGCGACTGTCGAACTCCAGCTCAATACCCATCCTCGCCAAAACCTTGCGAAGTTTATCCAAAAGTGAACCGTCGCCGCGCTCGCCGCCGACTCGGAAGACCAAGCGCGAGATGTGATGGTCCTCCTCGGGGTCGATACCGTATTTTGGGAGAACGGCGTCGTATGCCTGAAACAGAGCGTTCGTCGCCAACCTCTCACCCTCGGGGAGGAGATCGAGATTATCCTGGGCAGCCGTGACGACATCGTGGAGGATGGCAATTTCTGATTTTGCGTCAGTCGCAAAGCCATTCGATGGCTCTCATTTCGTCTATAGAGGCTGTGAATGTGGAAGGAAGTCCCGGTTTTCCTCACCTTCGTTACTGTAGTAAGAGTCGGAGCTTTGAATTGACGCAAAGCTGGATATGCCGTCACGGGGAGCCAGCGCTGGGCGATGCGGCAGTGACGGCATGTGAATCGATGCCGTTCCGGTAGCATAATAAGATGGCAGGAGTGGCGACAGTAGCGGCAGCGGTGGGAGAGCAGGAGGAGTTGTTGCTTGTGATCGTGCGGGCGTGCTTGGTGTTGATGGGTACGATTCCGGTCGCGATCGCAATCGTCGCGGGCTGTCGAAAACCGGGGGTATCGTCAAATTTCATGGGCAAAAGGCGAAGGACCGCGTGCAATGAACACCGAATACATTTGGCCGCAGCGATATCCACGGAGGAAGAAACGAGGAGTATCGAAAGAGCTCGACCGACTTCCGTGGGCGAAGGAGGATAATGTACGGCGGCGAACGCAGCGCGTCGCGAAAAGTTGCAAATACAATGGCCAGGTACAATGGTAAAGCCTGACAGCTTTGTCTATCGCGCGCGTCGGCGGTAAAGGCGGCACTAGCGAAGCTCGGACAAAACGCAAGGTATCCCTGGACACTATAAGCGACGCGCTGTCCTAAAGTGAACAACGTCTGGGAGGGACTCTGGGAGGACAGAGGGAAAAGAAGATCAGGGAAGAGGTTGAACTGCTCAACCTCCCGTCTTTCCTCCGCTTCTTGTGTGTTGATTTCGAGGACCACGCCCAGCAACCGCAGTCTTGTGGTGTGCCTTAGACAGCAACGGTTGCATGGTACAATACCACTCAACCTACGTTAGGTACCTACCTTAGGTCTGGGTCCGTGCTATGGGGCCCTCTCGGAGTGTAGGTACCTGGAAACCTAGGCACTCTACCTACCTCAAGTAGGTGAGGTACATGTAGACCGTAAGGTATCGTAGGCACAAGGTAAGGTAGGTGGTGTAGCATCGACCGGGCTGCAAACCAATGAGGTCGCGACGGCTTCGTACCTAATTGGCCATTTTGTTGGCTTCCCTCGCTGCCTTAGCTAATCAAAAACTGCCTAAGGTACCTGTTCGTAATCAGTTGTTGAGTCTTTCAAAGCTTTTCGCAGCCTTTTCTTTCCTCCATCTTGCACACCTGCACCTGCACCTGCACCTGCACCTGGAAATTGAACATTCCTTCTGCGAATCCACGTCGCGCCAAGGCACTATCACTATGACTCGTCCGCGGCCCATCCAGAAGTTTGCTTCTGCCGTATCGCAATGCTCTGCCGAGGTCGGTTCCCCGCTCCATCGTAGACAGCCCACATCTCTACTTACCTCATCCCTAAATAAAGCCTTGATGCTGACGTGAGCAGACCACGCTGTACGGCAAATGCATTGTCGCCGACTACAATTCCGTGCATAAGGACAAGTGTGTCAAGGAATTCCTCAGATTGAAAGACTGTTATATTGTACATCGCTACCAACCCACAGCTAGTTACGGTGGCTCAAATCACATCACTAACAGTTGCAGGCTGCGGCTCGTACAGCTAGATAGTCATCGACACTACCCTTACGAATGTAATATTCTGTAAAAGTCTCAATTTGATGTTGCACCTTTCTATTCTGGTCTTATAAGGCCAAGGCGCTTGTTTGCCTGCGCATGTGTCTTCCGCCCAGCGCTTTTTACCCCATGGCTATCTCCACGCCTTCAGCCATCGCAACTTCACAACTCAAGCAAGCGGAGCAGGAAGGTCGCATGCTGCACCTCCTGCTCCTCCTCCGCAATAATTCCTTTTCGCCCCACGCCAGAGGTCTCACCCTCCACCTGCGTGACTTCATGCTTGTCCATGGGTCTGCGCAGCGCCTTCTCAATAGTCTTGCCTTGCGTCTGGAATACCTCCTCGAGTCCAATCTTATCGGGGTCGCTGATAATCTTGTACTCCATCTTGATATCATCGGTTGGCTGCAGTTGTGCCTTCTTCCGGAGGCGCTGAACGCGATTGATGATCTCTCGAGCGATTCCCTCGTGCGCGAGTTCCACGTAGAGCTCGGCGTCAAGGATCGTGAGTACATCGTTGTCTGAGTTCGTCTCCAGGTTCTTGGAAGCCTCACCCTCCCTCAGACCACGCCTCACTACAAGATCGCCGTCCTCCAGACGAATTCCGTCGACCAGGATCTCCTTCTTCTCCGAGTACTCTTTGACAGCATCGCTGCTGAGAGTCGGCAGCGCCTTCTTCACCCGCGCCATATCCTTCTTGAGCTTCTTACCTAGAACAGGCCAGTCCGCCGTCACGCTGTATTGAACGTTGTATTTGGCCTCGTCAGAAGAAAGAACCAGATCTCTCACGTTCATCTCTTCCTTAATGTAGGATGAGAGAGACTCCAAGTCCTTGAGGTATTGGGGATCGCGGTGAATAACAACAAGTGTCTTCAGGGGCGTTTTCAGACCAATGGCTCTCCTCTCACGAGAGACACGGACCAAATCAATGACTCTCTGCATTCTGCCCACTCTGCGCTCGACCTCCTCGTCGAAAAGTTCCTGACGCACATCCGGGAATGGCAGAAAGTGAATGCTACGCGGGTCCTCTGCGTCCGCCTCTCCGGGAATGTACGGCCTCAGCTTTTGGTAGATGGTATCGGTGATAAAGGGTGTGAAAGGGGCAAGACCTCGGCAAAGCGTGAAAAGTACTTCAAATAGGGTGTTGAGGGCATGCTTGGTGTCTTCCACTCCATTCTCACCCTTGAGACGTCTTCTGTTGAGCTTGATGTACCAGTTGGTCGTGTTGTCAATGAGGCCAAGAAGTCGAGGGACAACGGTATACAAGCGGTACGCTACATGTAAGTCAAAGTGTCAGTGAAGTTTAACAGCTTCGGATGTATGGATTGAACATACCCTTCATCTCGTCGTTAACAAATTGGAGCAGACTCTGACAACTGGCCAAGATCCACCGGTCCATCACATTGTCATTGCTTGACTGCGTCTCTGGACTCCAGACATAGTCAACGCCCTCGACCTTCTTGAGCAAGGACACTTGCCCCTCAAAAAATTTGTAGCTGTTCCAGAGCGGCAACAACACTTTCTGCACAATCTCCTTGACCCCGGACTCCTTGAAGCGCAAGGGCTCGGCGCGGACGACTGGCGAGTTGATCAGATAAAGGCGAAGAGCATCCGATCCGTACTTGTCCATGACCAGGTCTGGTGCTGGATAGTTCTTGAGACGCTTCGACATCTTCTTGCCATCCTCAGCGAGAACGATGCCGTTGACAACGCAGTTTTGGAAGGGGATCTTTCCAAAAAGATGTGTGCCGAGAACCAGGAGAGTGTAGAACCAGCCTCTTGTCTGATCCAGGCCCTCCGCAATGAAATCACCAGGGAAAGATGCGTTGAACTTGTCGACATTCTCGAAGGGATAATGTTGGCTGGCGTAAGGCATGCTGCCAGATTCGAACCAACAATCGAAGACTTCCTCCACGCGCCTCAACTGTCCCTTGCCCATTTTACTGGGGATGGTGATGTGGTCAATGTTGTCACGATGAAGATCCGACAGGTCCCCATCGTAGCCACTCAGCTCCTTCAATTCTTGCACGCTGCCAATACAGACGCGCTCCTCCATGTCGTCGCTTACCCACAAGGGAATGGGAGTGCCCCAGTACCGGTTTCTCGACACGTTCCAGTCGCGGGCGTTTTCAATCCAGCTGGCGAACCGGCGTTCCTTCACAAAAGAGGGGACCCAGTGGGATCCTTTGATGTTTTCAAGCATCTGTGGAATAATTTCTGGAATGCGAACGAACCACGAAGGTACAGCTCGGTAGATGAGAGGGGTGTCGGAACGGTAGCACATGGGATACGAGTGCTTGAGGGAAGAATCGACGACAAGTCTTCCAGTACCCTTTAAATACTTGATGATGTGTTTATCGGCCTCCTTGACATGCATTCCTGCAAAATCAGAAATTCGCGGGCCGAAGTGACCCTTGTCGTCAATAGGGTCTGGCGGCGGTCTGTTTTCAGTGATGATACCAGCAGCGAGGGCAACGTTGTAATCGTCCTCACCAAAAGCCGGGGCCTGGTGAACGATACCAGTACCGCTGTCGTCAGTAACGTATTCGGCGTTCAAGACCCTGAAGGCGACGTCCTTGTACTCTTCGTAAAAGTAGTTGAAAGGGGGCTCATACTGCCAGCCAAGCATTTCCTTGCCTCTGATCTTCTCGAGAACCTTGTACTTGGCTTTCTTGGGGTCCTTATACAAAGTAGTTAAGAGCTTCTCGAGAATGATGTATTTCTTGCCGGATTTCTCGTCCTGGATTTTGATGTACTCAAATTCAGGGTGGGTAGCAAGACCAAGATGTGACGGCAGTGTCCAAGGTGTGGTTGTCCATGCCAGGAGATGAGTCTCAGGGTCATCGCGGAGAGGAAAGGAGACGACAACGGCAGGATCAGTGACATCTTGATAGTTCTGGTTGGCCTCGAAGTTGCTCAGAGCTGTGGTGAGAGCGGTAGAGTAGGGCATGACACGATGACCTTGGTAGACAGCTCCCTTATCGAATAATTGCTTGAACACCCACCACTCCGACTCCATGAAGGTGGGGTCCATGGTCTTATAGTCGTTGTCGAAATCAATCCAGCGTCCGAGTCTCTCGATGGTGTGCCGCCATTCCTGACTGTAACGCATGACGATAGATCTGCATTCAGCATTGTAGTTTTTCAGACCAAGCTTCATGACAGCGGCCTTTCCGGAAATTCCCAGCTTCTTGTCAATTTCGTGCTCAATGGGCAGGCCGTGGGTATCCCAGCCGAAGCGTCTTTCGACATGGAAGCCCTTCATTGACCAGTATCTCGGGATGATGTCTTTGATGGTGGAGGCCAACAGATGACCGTAGTGAGGCAGACCAGTGGCAAAGGGGGGGCCATCGTAGAATGTGTAGAGAGGTTTTCCCTGGGTCAATTCGAGCTATGAAGCAGAGTTGAGATGTTAGTAGGTGAAGGGAATAGTGCGGCGCTTATAGTTTTCTGGAAAGCGAGACAACTCTCAGAGATGAACAAATCAAGGCTTACCTGACGCTCAAATGCCTTGATCTCGCGCCATTTCTTGATGATCTCGACCTCTTCCTTGGGAAAGTCGATAGACATGTTGGCGGAATCGAAGCGGTGCGTAACGCAACTAGTGCGCAGCGTGGTTGTGAGGGATGCAAACACGAGAGTTGCGCGCCAAGGATGGCCAGCGAGGGTCCGATTCGATGGCTTGTCACAAGAAAGTGAAATGAAGCCCAAGCCCGTATCTTGTAGAAAATGTTGTGGTTGTAAGCAGGCAAGGCAGCGGCAGAGGAGTCTTTGCGGGTGAGTCAAGACCGACGGCTTGTCGAGGAGAGGTTGTGGCTCTCAATGCACGCTGATTTGGAGGGGTCTTTTTTGGTGGGCGATGTGAGTCAGTGGGGTAATTTTTTTCCAAATGATTTCAGTCGAGCGCGGGGCAGCCAGTTTTCCAAATAGGACCTTCCCCTCCTTCCCGGCCTAATTAAGGTGCCTAGGTGCCTAGGTAGATACCGTCGCTGATGGTTGGTACTTTGGGCCTGCCTGGGCCCGTAATTTTCTGTCTCCCGAGTCGAAGGGGTGTCTTACCTAAGCCTGCGCAAGGTGCCTTACATAGTAGGGAGGTACCTAGTATACTTAGGTGCCATGTGCCCCAGCTAGCAGCCTACCTAGTGCAGATGATGCCGCACACTGCTGGCAAGGTAGCACGAGCACGGTAGGTGCCCAGATAAACGGATAGGCGCCTTCGATACCAGGTCACCAAGCAACGCCTTCTCCGGCTGGCAAGGCCTGATCATCAACATAAACAACCCAACGTCGACCTGCCGCCACGCTCATTTTCGCCAATCCCCTCCCCGCGATACTATCCTCGACGGTTCACAATTCCCTCGCCCCCGTGCAACCGTGTCGTTTATCCCGTTGCCAGGGAATTTCCTACAATCAACATCAACAGCCCTCTTCCGACTGGTATTCAGCTCATCTCTCCTGCAATCTTCGTCAACGACACTGAAGCGTACCTAAAAGTCCAGCCCAGTCCGCACACTCGACTCAGACCCGATAAAATACCTCAAAACCACCCATAAAAACTGCGAGTCCCGCAAAATATACTCGGTTCTCTCCATTCTCGTCCGCCATGTCCTTCCTATTTGGCAGGGCCAGAACGAGGCCGGCCGTGGACCTGCCCAAACAAGCCAGGGACCATGTGACGAAGCTGGAAGGACCAAATGGCTCTGTAAAGGTCAGCCATCATTATAGTTGCCGCGCATCGCCTCTGGACCATCAAAGTACTGACCTATCCTCTCGTCAGGCCGAAGAGCTTGCCAGAGTCCTGAACCAGATGAAGTTCATTTTGCAAGGTACTCAAGGTTGGTCTCCATACCTCGTCTACCTTGGACCATGGCAACTAATGTCGAATCAGAGGCTGATAGCAGCCCCGAACAGATATATCAACTCGTTACTGGCTTGATTGAGGAGGATCTCCTCTACTTACTTGCCGTAAATCTCTGGCGCTTACCGTTCGAATCCCGCAAAGATACCCAGGTTATCTTCTCCTACGTCTTCCGTTTCCGCCCACCCACCGCCTCGCCTAAGAGCGACCCCCTCGCTCTGTCCTACGTTGTCAACAACCGCCCGCAAGTTTTGCTGGAACTTTGTCGAGGGTACGAGCACAAGGAGAGCGCAACGCCTGCCGGTTCCGTTCTCCGAGAAGTCCTCAAATCAGAAGCTGCCGCCGCCATAATCTTGTACGATGACAATGAAGAATCTGGATCTAGCAATAAAGGTATCAATTTGATTGACCGAGATCGCCGTCAAAGCGGCGACGGCGTCTTTTGGAGGTTTTTTGACTGGATCGACAAGAGCTCTTTCGAAGTCGCTGCGGATGCCTTCACCACGTTTAGAGTAAGGCGACCCGACCCTCTTGCTACAGCAAACCTTGAGCTGCGGGTACGATTTCTGACCTTCTGCTCTATCTTTAGGAACTTCTCACGAAACACAAGGAGCTTGTCCCGAGGTACTTGTCGGTCAACTTCGACCTCTTCTTCGACAAGTACAATAACATACTTGTACAATCCAACAGTTATGTCACCAAGCGACAGTCCATCAAATTACTCGGCGAGATCTTGCTGGACCGCTCAAACTATAGCGTTATGACCGCCTACGTTGATCGCGGAGAGCATCTGAAGATTTGCATGAATCTATTGAGAGACGACCGCAAGATGGTCCAGTATGAGGGCTTCCACGTCTTCAAGGTCTTCGTTGCCAACCCTCATAAGTCAATTGCGGTCCAGAAGATACTGCTTATGAATAGGGAAAAGCTACTCACATTCTTGTCCCACTTTCTGGAAGACCGGACCGACGATGAACAGTTCATTGATGAAAGGGAGTTCCTCATCAAGCAGATCAGGAATATGCCGCCAAGCCCAGTGCCGCCTCAGAGGCATGGCATGTCTGGCGGCACTTGACTGGTTCGAATCAGAGGAAAAGGAAAAAACTATGTGGGAAGTGACAATCCCAATTTGAACATGTCGCTGAAAGGGGTTTCGGATATAATTGAACCGGAGGTCTCAGAAGCTCAAGCTTTCATAGCGACATCGATTGAATGTGCATTCGCGTCTGGCGTTCATGGTAGGACAGTTCCTCAAGGATCGCGTTGTCCAGCAAGCTGATCCTCAATTTCGGCATGCCGATATTGTGACCCCGGATGGATTGGAAAGTCTCCATGCCGATCGTCCTTTCCACGGCAACCTCGATCTACGTATCCTTGATGATCCACTGTTGTGCCTTTTCCTTATATTCCTCACGCCACCTGCTCAACGGAGGCCGGCCATGGACGATGTCCCCAACGCCCCAAAGCATCCTCTTACGATCCAGGTCTTCCGTCACCTCATTGTCCGGGCAAATAATATAAAATAAGCCCAACTCCATTTTCTGTTCCAAATACTCAGCTACTTGCTCAGGACTCCAGGCGGCGGCTGGCTTTTCTCTGCCGGAGCCAGCACCGGCGAGGCCAGTGAAAGTCCAACCTGGCACGAGGAGGTGCGCTGTCGTAGCGGTGTTTCTAAGATCAAATGACAAATGTTCGGCGACGGACTTGACAGCCGCCTTGCTGGCATTATATGCCGGGTTTCCTGGTGGATTCGTGATGCCTTGCTTTGAGCCTGTAATGACCACGGCCGACTGGGAAGATTGTCCATTGCCCACCAAAGGCAAAAGGGTGTTGATGCCGTTAACAATACCGTACAGGTTTGTGTCGATGATGCGATGGAAGCTGTCTAGATCCTGCCAGCTTGATTTGCCGCCAATGCCAGCGTTGAGAACTAACAAGTCGATTCGGCCTTCAAAGAGGTCAGCTCCAGTGGCATTGTCGCGCAGTGGCGTGTCTCGAAAGGGTGAGCGGTGAGTGAGAAGAAAAGAACTGACCACCAAGGATGCTGTTGACTTCAATCTTCAACCTCTCCCAGTCCTGCAAGATGCTGACGTCCATCTCGAATAGTTTCACTGAGCCCCTCAGTGTGGATTTAGCCTCATCGAGAAGCCTTATATCACGGTCAACTATGATCACTGTCATTTGTCGGTCGAGACATCTTTGGGCAATTGCCAGGCCAATGCCTGAGGCGCCACCCGTAATAACTGCGGTATTCGAGGAGGCAAAGACGGACGCCATCATAAAACAATCTTTCGGTCAGCTTTCTGCTCTGTGTCTTGGGTACGCTCACAAATCAAGACGTCGGCATACACACGGAGTAGGTAGGTTTCTGGAAACGCAGAACAGGTAGATGGAATCGCACGCCCTCACCGCCACCGTCCCCATCCCGTTTGCGGGGAAGGCTACGGAGTTTAGCATCATTATCGCCGCCATCAGCCATCACAGACTGCCGAGGCACATAAACAGAGCCAATCAGCTTTACTTCACGAACAGAAAACCCTGTGTGGGCGTCAGCGTCAATAATCGGCCCCCAACAACGATGTATCGGGATTGAGGAGCTTCAAGATCCAGCTGATAGCACATTAATGAGAGCCTGACCCTTAATACGCGTCTTTCCCCCGATCCATGCCTACTAGAAAAGAAAAAGCAAAACAGAAAACCACTCATCACCTTTAACTGATGGGTACCCACGCGGCGCAATGTTCGGCAGCATCAGCGAGAGGCCTGAGTCGGCTGCTTCGCCAGCATCACACTAACACTCTCTCGCGCGTTCGAGGAGGTCCATACACTTTCCTTTCCGCCCCGCCGCCAGTCGTCGCCGGTTGCATCTTCTCCGCCTCCTCTTGTCGCCTCCCCCATGATTACCTCCAAATCTCGTTTCTGGGAGCTGATCCAGTTTCTCACAAAGTTTGCTGGATCTTGGCTCATGGATGTGAAAAACGAGTGTTTCGCCTTCGAGCTGGCAATCGCCGAGACCAGTGTCGCCAACTGCTCATCCAAAGTAGCCACATTCTTCAGAGCACTGGCATAGGCTGGATTAGCCACAAAAGGCACCAGCTTGGATCGAAGGGGTTCCTCAATAGCGACCCGTACGTCATAAACCGTGGGCTGAGGATCCTGATGGAACGTCTCATCCACTCGAACCGTGTACGGTAGACTAATTGGGGGAAGAGGTCGTAGGTGAGGCTGGATGTAGTCGTTCAGGTTTGGAATCATGCCCACGTCATTGCCATTGATAATCTGGGCGAATAAGTCAGCGGAGAGAGAAGACAATAGAGGAATCAGCTGCGTTACTTTTCTTAGGAGGTCATCGCAGCGAAAGTTACGTTTCTCCTCGTCTTCTTGCAAGCCCATCATCTTGATATACTCCCACACAGCTAGAACAGCCTCTTGTCTGGACGCCTCGGTCATATCCACAACTTCAGCCAGCTCGGGGCTTAGAAAGTATCGTTCTGGGTCCTCCAAGCGATGCAAATTGACAGTGATGTTCATGTTCTCGTCCCCACTCCTTTTGAAGGTAAACTCGTCGAAGTCTGAGACGTTCGTAGCATTCTGTGCAGACTGCCTCTTCCATTCAACAGTCTGATCGGATGCCGCTCGTGAGCGGCTTCGATCAAACTCAACGTTGAGAGCCTTAAAGAAGCGCGAGAATCGACACTTCTGCGGCACCGGGGCTGAGCTTTGACGTCTTGAGCTGGGGGCGTCATCCTCGTCCATTCGATCTTCGTTCTGGGCAACATCCTCAACAGATTCGTCCTGGTCATCGTCAAGCAAACGAGCTTCAATCTTGACGCGATAGGAAGGCTCAGCACTTGGTGTGAAATCGAAGCTGTCGACGCTAAGTCCGCTGCCTTGCCATGCCTGGTCTTCGACGGTGTTGCTAATCCAGACTCGCAGGGTTTTATGCCGCTAGGGATCGTCAAATTTAGCAACGGAAGTGGGCAATAAAATCGCGGGTATAGACATCGAAGAAACCATCATGCTAGACGACTGACCTTTGCATTGCGACCAACAGCCTCGACGATGTCAAGGCGTTTGCGTGTCATAGTCGCATCGAGGCGGCGCTCGAAGTCGCGCAATTCCTTGTATCTCTGGGCGACCTCAGAATCTGTGATGCAGTCCTCGACGCCGTCTGGCAACGTTTTATCGGTAGGCTTTCGACTGCGACGTTTTGCTAGCTCGCTCGTAAGGGCCTGACCCGGGGCATGGTGTTGCGCTATAGTCGCCTGGTTGATGGCTGCTTGTTGGTGATGTCCTGGAGGCATGATCGGCCCTTGAGAATGCGTGTCAGCCAACTGGAGCTTGTTGCAACACGGGGGGGGGGGGAAGGGCACGATTCGGGACGTAAGGCAGGTGGAAGTCCTTCTCGACAGAAGGAACTAAAGGAAGGGACGGGCGTACCGATGCCGCCTCTCCGTTGATTTGGGGCGGTATGTGGAGCCCGCTGGGGAACTTGCGGTGCGCCAGCATGGGCAGCATACTGACGGTATTGAGGCTGCATTTCGACAGTGAAGGTTTTCGACGCGCGCTGGGAGTTCAAAAACACGGTGGGAAACCCCCAACAAGAAACCCGAGTTATTGGATTCAGAAATGATGACCGTGACGATGTACCAAGCTGGGCAAGAGGTCGCGTCGTTTGTTGCTTCAGGGCGCGTGTGCAAAGGCAAATGGCTGAGCGGCACAAGCGCAGGATGAAAGTGCTGCCTATGTTGATTGGTCCATTAAAATGGGCCATGGGGCAGATCCACCTGAAGGGTTCGGCGCATTTGATTCGCAGAAATGGGAGCAGACTACCGATAGCATCACAGGACATGCGAGATGATATCCCACTCTCTTCCACAATGCATGTCAAAGATCCACAGGCGTTTCAGAGACACATTGATCTTCTAGATTCACTATAATGCCATGAAAACATGATCAGGATCGAAAGCATACATCATCTGGACTCGCCGTCCCTTAGGGCTTGATTTGGCCTTGCTCAATGATTCCTATGAAAACCTCCTAAACTCCCTATAAGAAGACAACCTCCCTTGTTCATGAATGCTTCCGCCCGCGAAGGAAATCGCAAAAACCCTTATATAATAGGCCAAGTCGTCCAAGAGTGCATAGCCGACGGGACGCCACGCTACAGAATGCTTACTTCCAATCCCACTCTCATCATTAAGAAGTCTTGGGCCTCCTCTGCATGCACCTCGTTAAGGGCACCACATCTCCCTCCTGTGAAGGCCCTTATCATACCCTCAGGCATCAAAATTGTGCCCCTAGCCCATTTTTAGATTGCCGCTTGCTGAATCGGTTTCGTTTGGTCGAAGAAGAGTCTTCCAAGCTCGCTTGACTTTTGCTCAGATGGTTTCGGCCGGATCGGTCGCTGACGCTGAAGCTATCGGGGTATGCTCCTCGTCCACCCAGCGTACTTGCCGGACTCGATACTGCTGACGACATGTCCGCAAAACCATTGTCACCAGCATAGCTACCAACAAGGTTTTGAGAAGCCGCCAACTCCCTGGCTCTTTCCAATGACTCGATCCAGTCCTCGGCTGTAGAACCATTGTCGGGGGAGCTGGTGCTGCCCTTCGGCTCCTCAAACGTGTAATGGACGCCGCCCTGTCGAAATTTAGATGAGCGGCGATACTTTTTGCCTAGAATACTTACCGCATCGACGCACCAAACTGTTTGCCCTTTGACGTCAAGTTGGGTTCTCCATGAGCTTTCGGGCGACAAGAGCGATATCTCCTGCTTTGCACGCTTCTCGTCCCCGCCAGCCGGAGCCAGCAGTATTCGACCACTTGATGTGACCATGACTAATCTTTGTCTCTTCTTCGTTGTGCTGCCGCCGAAAAACCTCGACAGCTTCTTGTGTCCATCATGCTCACCTCCTTTGCCATGACCCCCATTGGGCAGTGGGCTTGACACGACCATCAAGTCGCCCAACTTGAGAATTCTCTCATTGTTCCGTGTCAAGATAGGGGACCATTCGATATCCAGCTGAGTTGGAGGAGGTAGCTCGGTTATAATCCTGGCTGGACGACAACCACCATTCGCAGTAGAGCTCTGAGCCGGCGGCTGTGATGTTCTAGGAGGGGCAACAGGATTCGGACTGCCGGCCGCACCATTAAGCTGAATCAAATTCGGTTCCTGTGGCGCGGGGTTATAAGGTCGCAGTCGCGGAGCTTTGGTTCTCCACAGTCCCTTGCCGAACTGTTGACCGTCAAAGAATTCGTGGTTCTTGATATGCTCCACTGTAAGACGCCGGGCTGGGTCAAGCACCAAGCACCTTTCCACCAAGTCCCGTGCTGCCGGGGGAAATCCACTGGGGAAATCGTACTCGAGATTAACAATCTTCTGGAATGTGAGGTATTCCGTGCCCGCCTTGAACGGTGGCCTGCCGGCCAGCAGCTGGTATACTATGCATCCGAAAGCCCAGAGATCGCTCGCCTTGCAAGCATTTTTGCTCGTCAAAAGTTCAGGGCTCACATACTCGGCGGTTCCTACGAACGATGCTGCCCGGCCATCATCCTCGATGTCGCCACGGCTGCTTTCAGGAAGACCCCTTGCTCCCTCACCTGCGATCTGTGACTCTCTGGGATCCTTTAGCAGTTTGGCTGTCCCAAAATCGGTGATCTTGACATGCATGTGGTCATCCAAGAGAACGTTTTCGGGCTTCAAGTCTCGGTGAATAACCCCTCTTGAGTGCATGTAGTCAATTGCATCCAATATCTGCGCACCGTAAAAACGTGTGCACTCCACATCGAATGTGCCCGTCTTTTTGAGAACACCGAGGAGCTCGCCACCGTTGCAGAGATCGAGGACATAGTACAGTGATGCTTCGTCTTGAAATGTGTAGTAAAGGCGCACAATGCCTGGGTGTTCCGTGAGGCGGTTCAGGGTGTTCTTCTCGATGTTGACATACTTGATCTTCTTTTCCTTGATGATATGCTTCTTTTCCAGAACTTTGATGGCATACTCTTTGAGCGTCTGTCGATCAGTGGCTAAATAGACCGTACTGTACGAGCCTTCGCCGAGCACTCGACCAAAACTGAAGTCCCTAACTCCTTTTTTGACGTGTCGAATGACTGTCTTCCCATTCGCGTCCGTCTCTCTCCTGACGCCAATGGCAGCACCGCGGTCTTTCCATTCCTCGCTGCTGGTAGGGAGTGGCATGTCGGGGCCGTACGGATCTCGTGAAGGCTGAGAAGCTGTAGTCGCTGAGACGTATCCACCCCCCATGCCTTTGGAGCTCCTCCTCGGCGGCAGTGGTCCAGAACCAGGAGGCAGTTGAGATTGGCGAGGGTTTGTAGACCTGTGGCTTGGCTCTCTTGTAGGTATTGATGATGGGTAGCCAGGGCCGTTACCAGAATCCTGTCTTGCTAGAAGGCCATACACGGAAGATCGTGATCGTTCGTTCTGTGACGCAGTTTGGTGCTGCAACAAGCGTCCATCCTCAGACGCGGTGGGAGGATGCGCGTACACGCCGGACATTGGGCGGCCAGTTGGGGATGCCGAGCTGCCTGGGGCTCTCTCGGGGTCTGGGTATGACGATACAGGTTGACGGTAGACTTCAGCTCGCATGGCAGCGCTAGGGCTCGTTCGGTGCGATTCGGCGTGTGCGGGCATAGCATCCGGGGCAGCGCCGAGTTGTTCGGGAGACTGAATGTGGGATACGGGGGACAGAAGGCTATCTGAGATCGGGATCGAAGCATGCGAGGCGATGGGTTGTTGTTTCGTGCCATGCCGGGCAGTGGAGGGTGCTGAATGAGCATCGGGTTGGTCAACGGTTGGAGACAGGGCGCCTCCATCTGACAGGTTGTTCGGAGACGAATCGTCTGGATTGGCTATTCGTAATCCTCCGAGGGCCCTCGACAGACTGAGGTCCCCATTCATGGTTCGTGTGTGTGTGTGTGTGGGCAGACGGCGGGAAGGGAGGGTGTCAGGAATGGGAAAGGAGAGGATGGGCGGAGGCAGTACAGGTAGAGAAAGGATGAAGGAGAAAGCAGGAGTAACGAATGGCTCCGCCGATTGCCTCGTGCAATGGCCGAGATGAAGTCAGGTTTGGAAGGTACGCGGCGCGGCACGATTAAACGGGATAGGAGAGAAGTGGTCGTTGGTCGTTGGTCGGGAGGGCAATCGACCACATCTGATTCGGGTCTGTTCTGCGGTCGGTCGGTCGGTCGTGTCAGACAATTAGAACGCCGCCAGGAAGGTAGGTAGGTAGGTACTATGCCTGAGGTATGTTTAAGTGGTTCGCAAGGCAAGGTAAGGTAGGCACCTCCCAAGAGCACCTGACCTTCCATTGCCTTACTACCTAGGTAGGTTGGGTAAGGAAGGTAAGGTACCTACAGGCACCTCACCTTAGACGACTCGCGCGTGGTGCCTGTCGGAAAACAGGCACCTAACCTGTCCCGTCGGAAGTGACCTGGGTTGCTGGGAGAAGAAGCCCCCCAAATGTGTGCACTGGCGCAAGCCCAGGACAAGCAAGGCAAAGCAGGCAGGGCAATGTGGAAGAACCTATGAGCACTTCACCCAGCATACGGATACAGTACTTCGTTTCAATCCCAACCATTGAGGGCCAGGTCAAGATGCCACCAACATGACAAATTTCTAGTTTGTAAGATGACAACCAGCAACGAATAAGAGAAGGGGATTTGGTTCCTTGCGTCATCCAACGTGGGCGAAGCTAACCTGGAAGAAATCGAACAGCAGTGCGTAAGGGAAGGCGCAGTGAATACGTGCGATCTCCCCGCAATAGAGAGCCTCGTGCTTTCTTCACGAGCAGCATGAGCCTTCTCGCCCAGGACACCGCACTCATGTGCAACACTTGCTTTCCAAGGTTGACCGCTCAAATGTGTACCAAACAAGCACACCATTTCGTCATCACCTACGCCGAAATGTTGCGCCTCGAACCAACTGTCATCCGCCTGACGCTATGCGAGGTGAACGATCTGCACCGGCGATCGAAAGCCCAGCAGCAGCTTCATCCTCTAGCTAGACATGATCTAGGAGCCCTTTCTGTGCCACTACGGCAACCTCAATATTCAACCCCGTACTCTAACTGCATGGACTTGCCTAGATTGTTATATTCATCGATTCCGACTGGAACAGCTTCGCCAGAAGTTCTAGTAGAAGACACTAGCGACGACATAGACGGCGCAAACGGCCAAGGCTTTGATCCTCTGTCAAGGACTGAGGGCGTCGAGAGCAGCCCTCGCAGTGGTTGGCATTCCAACATGGCAAGCGCTTGCGACGGGCCATCGAACTCGTTGAACACGATGCCTCGACCGTCTGTGCCATTTCCTTCAATTGGTCAAGCTTCGTCATCTCTTGTACAATCCATGAGTGTCTGATCACCATTGTAATGCTCGACTTCTAAGTGAGGCTGACACTATCAGCAGCAACCGCAACCTGCGGCCTTACGCGGGGTCGGCCCTAGGGAGCCAAGTCGTGTCTACGCTTCACATTCATCTCCAGTCACAATGCGCATGGGCTTTGGGGGGCATAGAGACGTTCATGGAAGCCCTAGGCTCATTGTATATAACGATTCGGTCACTGCGATGATCCAGTCCCAGGCTCGTCACCTTCCGGAAGCTCGGCACCAGAGTCGGCTGCATGAATCATGTACGGCACCAAGCGGAAGATATTTGTTCCAGGGGCCAGCTACTACCGCGCTGGGTCGCCATCGACGTCGTGCGAGGGCGGCCAGTCCATCCGACACGGGCATTCCAGGACTTGTTAGGCTTTACGGCGGTATGGAGAACCCTGGGGAACTGGCACCGTATGATGCCGCAACGCGCTGGCACTGGGCAGGACAACGCAGAGGGTGAATCAACAGACGTACTGACCTGTCTCTGGCTTGGCGGGTGATTACACATGCCCATATCGTGCTCGACTACGGTTTGGAAGCATTATATTGTCGGTGGCGGGAAGGTGACGAATGGGGAGTCCCACGCGGTGACCCTGATAGAAGAAGACTGCCGACTCAGTCTATCAGGCTCATTAATACAAGAGTAGTTGACAAGAGTGAATACGTCGATTTGCTAGAAGAGAGTGTACATTTCTGGAAGGGTGATTCCGATACTTTGATTTTCCAACAGGTGTGGCTCAAGAGCCGGTAGTAGAGTGGGTGTGCGGCAACGGAATCGGATTGTTGGTAGCCTGAGCGACAACCAGGTGACTCTGACGGCACGGGGGAGTCTCCCGCTTTCCGGACGCCCGTCCAGTGATCAGGATCACGTGACGGCTGTAAGCATTGTGAGAGTGCTTCTGGCAACTGGTGCCTGAGGCAACAAGGTGCGAGGAGAAGAGTCAGTACACTGCGTAGGCTTTGGGAGGTGATCGCGTGCAGGTTAGACAGTACCCAGTACCGAGGACCTATGTATGCATAAGATGTGCATTCATGTACGGATAACGCGGTAGGGGGTTGCATAACTGTTATCCAGACGTCATCCGCCCTAAAGTCAGCAAGCCCGCTTCTTCATCGTCCGTACCGCAACAGATACCAGTATGCCGATTTGCTCGTATGATCTGACTAGCTATTCGCGACCGGGTTGTTTGCTCTGCGGGTGTGGGTTTTGCATGCAAGTGTTTGGGCGTAATGCAGTTAATTCCCCAGTTATCCAGGTCGCCGGCCAGCAAATGGCCGGCCAGTATCCGTACTGGACAAGGCACGACACGACGGCTGCAGCTGTAGCAACTGCGGTCACCAGCCTGCCCGATTTGGCAAAGGCCCAAAGGTAGAAATCAACATGGACCCGAGCTCAAGGAGCCACAGCAAGAGGCCGTACTGTGGTACATATGCGGTACGTACACGTCAAGTGGACTGCAAGGTGGAAGCTCATTCGCGGCGGATATATACCTACATTCGGGACAGCTCAGATATCGCACGTTACAACGCTGACAGGCGCTAGCATATAGAAAGAGAGAGAACATCGGATGATGGTCTCGCTACCGCAGTATGCCAGTAGTCCTGGTGACACACAAGGTAGTCATTCAGCAGGGACAAGTTCACACGGGGTCCCGGAGATGGTTTCTGCTGCGAGTGGCAGCGATCCGCAACCAAGATCCTTGCGTCTCAAGTCGTGGCAAACGATACGTACCTACCCTACTCCGCTGTGGCTCGCCTTCTCACAAGAGCGAGGACTCTCTCCTCCATGTCTCTCCGCAGCGGCTGCGCCAGCGCCAGCACGAGAGCTGCGACAATGCGACTCGCGACGGGGAGCTGGGGTGTAAAGACTGTCAAGGCGACGTTCCCTTGTCTACCGCACTCCAACCTTTTTTTTTGCCGGCCCTGTTCAGTCTCTGTTCGTCTTGTCCTGTCCTCTCGTTTTCTTTCCGTCTGTCAATTGGCCTGGCCATACTGCAAAATACAAAAGGATAGCTCTGTCTACACCTACCTACCTACACCCTCGGCTTTACCTCAACCTCTACCTCAACCTCTACCTTTCACCCCTTTCCCAGCCACTACAAATTCATCCACCCATCTGGTGTTGAGTCTCGTCTCGTCTCCCATCGTCTCTTTCTGACAGCGTCGCTCTTGCAACCTAAGTTCTTCCCTCTCTATTCACTGATGTACCCCATACGCTAGCTTGGTCAACCCTGCTTTATCTGCTACCGTCATTGAGCCCATCACCAAACGGCCATTCTATTCTGCCTTACACTATCACCGTCAGGTTGCTGCCGTCTTTTCAAACCACCTCTTACCACCAACCTACCATTGCGAGCTGCTACTCATCGCTCCGATCTCGAATGGTCCTGTCTCATCTCGGCCTTCTCTCGCCTCGGACTCCTTCGACCATCCGCCAAGTACCTTGTGGCCCTGCACCACAGCACCATATCATTCACGCCCATCCGCTATCGCCGCCAGCTGCAACCCATTTCTGGGGTGTCATCTTGCAACTACTAACCTGTCTTGATGCGTAGAAGAGATATCTAAAACAGACAATTGAACTTACCTTCCACAGGTCTAACAACGTAGCAATGTCATCTTTCGGCCGATCCTTCTCAACTGCCTCGCCAGTCATGGCCCTACCACCGCAGCCCGCCCATCGAGCCAGCTTCAGCATGGAGTCTTACGCTTCCCCGGCAGCCTCTTTCGATCAATCTGTCGCCTTACAACGCTGCGCTCACCCGGCGGCGGTACCCTCCGGAAACCTCAAGGTCGCAGGTCGCAAACGCTCTCGCGATGAGGCCGCCCCCAATCTTATTACAGACGAGCCCGAGCCTCACGCCGAACACAAAGAGGCTGAGGATGAGTGGGAGTACGGCCCAGGCATGGTGCTCATCAAGAAGGGAAGCTACGTCGCCGACGCAAGCAGTCAGTCAGGCACCTGGGTCGAAGAGAGGGCGGCGGAAGACGAGGCTCGTAAGGCCAGGGAAGCCATCACGCGTCTGCACGAACAACAACAGCGCCCTTCTCTGCGCAGCAATAAATCTCAACGACTCACGCAGAACAACGTGCATGGTTTCGGCGCGGCCAGCCAACCAGTTCCTGCATCAACAGCAGGATCTCTTCCCTTGCAACAAGCTTCTCAGCCCATAGTCGACCACTTTACCTTGCATCTCGGCGTTGGCTGGAGACGCATCAGCGAAGATCAGCACATCCAGGCTGCTGCTCGTGGATGGGCCCGTTACATTGAGAACCATTACCCAGTCTCGTCGGCTGTCATTCGACTCGAAAGCAAAGGGCTACAATCATATCTAGTGGAAGCCGTCGAGGGCTTTTTTCTCTTTTCCGAGGATCTTCGACAAGGTCGGTTTGTCAGTGCAGACGCCGAGGGTGCACTAAGAAACTTGAAGTGCTCACCTCCCGCATTCGATGGCCCAGAGACTCTCGCGGCGACTGAGTCCCCAGCTAGCGAATCACCCTCTACCACGCTTGCAGCAGAGGCAGACATCCAAATGGAGATGTGCTAAAGCGCAATCATTGTGCAGTACAGCGCGGTTCATTTGTTTGTTACCTGGGATCACAACACGATAATGGCAGGCTTTGGGGAGGGGGGGGCGCATCATCATTATTCTTGCGTATGGGCTTGCTTGATGGGATTGGGTTCGATGGTAGGGCGCTTGCACGCACCCGTCAAGACTCTGTTGCTCCATACAGTAGAGGAGGAACTGAGTCCAGGCGTTTCATTCTGACAATGTAGAAAAACTGGTTCTGGCGTATCAGTCAAATTAGTTTCTTTGTTGCACTTGACCTTGCTCATCGGCGGGCTATGAATCCGTGGCCAACCCCGGTCGCAATTGATTATTATCTTACTACACTCGACTACAAATCCGATTGACGTGTGCAGCGTTTTGACCTGATGGCGATGATGATGATGCCCGTCCAGCTGAGAGGTGCTTGACGTGCGCGAGACACACGACACCAACGCTGGACTGTCCTCGACGCTCGTGGCGTGGAGTTTGAGTTCAGACTTGTTAGTCGTACCATAAGGAGGCATGGGCAATATGGAGTACTGAACGGGCATTTGCCCAAGATTGTCTCGGAGCGAGTAATGTGGACTAACACCCCGGGTAACACACCGTGACTCGAATTAAGCACCATTGCCAAGGAAGATAGTGAGTATGGGCAGTGCATGAATGAAGCTGGGCTCGTCTGAAGCTGAGGTATAATATGTAGCAAGGTATAGAAATAGAAAAGGACTTAGCAACCCTAATAGATATAGCTTAGGGTGTAAATATAGAGATACTATACTTAGTATTAGGGAATATAGAGGTTTTAAAAAAAAGTAAACTCTTTTTTATTATAATAGTTTTAATTATTAGGTTATATAAATTTTAAGAAGTAGTATAAAGGTATTCTCTTTTTATTAACTTTATACTAAAGAGTTTAAAGCCTTTATATGCTTTATTAATACTTAATACTAAGTAATATGCTATTAAGAAACCTTTAATAAGAAGAAAGCTTAAGCTATATTATATAATATATAATAAAATAAGTAGTATGATATATATTATTATACTATAATTAGTTACTATTTATTAGTACTTTAATATTATATATATATATTTATATTCTAAAGACCTTATATATAAAGTATATTTTAAATTAATTAAAAAAAGAAAAGGAGGTTTTTATAATTAGAATTAGATTAATACTTAAATATTTATTTAATATATAAGCTTATTAAATATATATTACTATATTATATATACATTATAAGAACTTTACTTTAGCTAATATTTTCTATTTATTAAATAATATATTAATAAGCTAATTTTATATAATATAGTAATATATACGTAATCAGCTTATATATTCTACATATATATAACTATATATATATTAGTTTAATTTTAACTATTAAGTTAAGTTTATAGTTATGATATAGCTTATTATAAAAAAGACTATAGTAGAATTTACTTCATATATGAATATAATCTTATTATCTTAGAAATACTATATAAGTATACTCTCTACTAATTAAAAAAATAGTAACGTTATTTATATAATAAGCTTTATTAAATATAAAAGCTATAAAGTCTTTATATTATTATACTATTTATGTAATATTTTGTACTATATTATATAGTCTTAATAGCTTTATTATTATTAGCTAGACTCTTAATATTAAATTTACTTCTTTTAATATATTAACATTTTAGTTTTAAACTACTTTAGCTATTTTAAAGAAGTTTATAAAGTATTTATTAGTAGTTATTCATATTATTATTATTAGTAATTTTAACTATTAGTCTATTTTCATATTAATTTTAAAGCTATATAACTTTAGTATATTATTTTTATTTGCTATTTTAAATAAGTTATTTAAATTAAATTAAAACAAAATCTTTTTTTAGTATAAAGAAAGTTACTATATTTAAAGCCTTTACTTTTATTAAGTTTAATATTATAAATTAAGTTATATAGTATATTACTAATTAGCTTATATAAAATTATAATAAGTAGGAATAATATTATAGTTACTATAACGTGGTTGATAAGCGAGTCGATCAGACAAGCGAGTCGATCACCTTAGCAAAATTATAGTAGGCTGGAAGGGAAAATCCCCTAAGAAATTGTTGTAAATCTTAACAATTTCTTAGCAGATTTCCGCTTCCACCCTACTATAATTTTGCTAAGGTGATCGACTCGCTTATCAACCACGTTATATTAAAATATAATAAATAGGTTTAAAGCCGTATTTAAATAGTTAACTTATTTTATTATAGTTATAAAACCTTTTTTAGCCATAATAGTATAAAGTTATATTATTAAGTTTATTTCTTTAAGTATAAGTTTAAGCTATTATAGAGCTCTTATTATATTATAAATAACGCTTTTATAAATAATATTATACATAATACTTTTATTAGTATATTTTAGTATTTAATTACTTATCTATTTACCTTTTCCTATATAACTAAAAATAAATTAAGTTAAATATTAATAACTAGTTATACTAAGATTTATTTATTTACTTCATTATAATTAAATATAAGTTAAATACTACTATTATATTTAAAATATTAAGAAAAAGAGTATAAAGTAAACTATAATATTTACTTATATATATTAACTAGACTAGTAACATATAACTTTATTATATAATTAACTTTTTATTAACTTATATTTTAAATTATCTTTCCTCTTTTCTTTTTACTTTAAAATATATCTTACTGAGTATAATAATTAAAGTTATTATAGTATATTTCTTTTCATGTTATTATTTATATAATTAAATATTTATAAATACTAAGAGTTATTATATTTTCATGTAATATAAGCTTATTTATAACTCTATATTATATATATATATTGCGCTTTAAAATATTCTTATATTTATATTAATTAAAAGTATTATTAAAGTATAAAAGTTCGTTAACTATAAGTATGATTAAACTTAATATTAAAAATTTTATTATTATATTTACTTTAAATATTAAACTTCAAATATCAATTAAGCTATAATTAATTGACTTAGGATAATATATTTTATATTATATCTATTGAATTATTTTAATATAAGAGGATAAATAAAAATAAAATAGAATTTAATTTTATATTAGTAGTTTACTTAACCTATATAAGTAAGTATTGTAGTAGAATTTAATTTTAGTTCTTAAAGTAATAAATTTATTATTTATCAAGTTACTATATGAAAACTCTATTAATTACTTAGCTTATATATTTAAAAAATTTAAATAAAGAGTTAAAAAATGAAGTTTATAATTATAATGTAGTCTCTTTATAAAAAGACCATAGTAAAATTTACCTTATATATAAAAGAGTTAAAAAATAAAATAGTATATTAAGACTAATATTGAAGAGACTTAAATAAATAATAAGCTATTTATATTTTAACTTACATAGAGAGTAAGCAGAGAAAGTTAAAGAAATACAAAATATAATCTAATGTAAGAATATAATAACATATACTATAGAAATATAATATAAAATATAATACACGTATTATATTGTATTTTATATAATTTATTAAATATATATATTGTATTTAAAATACAAAATATACGTATTATATTTTGTATTTTATATTGTATTTTTGTATTTAAATAGGATCTATTAGATTTAATAGAATATATTTATATTTAACTAGATTTGACTATGTTTAAAAAGTTTAATTATATCAATTATATCAATTATATCAATTATACTAATTATACTAATTATACTAATCATACTAATTATACTAATTATACTAATTATACTAATTATACTAATTATACTAATTATACTAATTATACTAATTATACTAATTATACTTATTATAGTAATTATAC
>NW_026517518.1:0-56568 GCF_026319265.1 Colletotrichum chrysophilum | reverse complement strand
TCAGATGATCGGGAATGGAAGTCAAACTAGTCATTCTGGAAGTTCTCAACTAAACCAGCTGAGACTTTCAGAAAATTCATATGTTAACTCTCCTCTATCATTAGATGAACAAGAAATTCTAGCTGAAAAAGGGTATTTTATTTCTGAAGATAAGGGTGTATTCGTTCATGATCCCTCAAATGTCAGAGGGTGACCGCTTATCAAATATGAAGGTGATAGAAGATTGATTAGTACTAAATCTAGTCAACCTTATGCTAGTAATCTTGCTTCTGCTATGGAGGCGTATCAGGGAAGTACCCGGTACCTACGTTCATGTGAGGGTTGAAACGCTAAGGATATAGAATTTCTAAGAGATGCTTGAGATCTGAAGATCCAACAGAGGCAAACTCTTAATAGTAAAGTTATCAGAGATTATCTTAAATTAATTAAATAATCTGGTTATTATTGTTAGAGATTGTGTGGATATATAACTTGGGAAGGGGTATATCGGCGACTACGTCGGAGCCGCAGCCTGCCTTCTCCTGACCCCCTCCCCATTCTCGGGGGGGAGGGGGTATGTCAGGAATGATCTAAATGTATACTTCTAAGTAACCAATAACGTACTTGTCGTACTTTTAGAGTTTAATAAATTTAGTGGTAATTAATAGGGTTAAAGTTCGCAAGTTGATAAAGTATTGATAATTGATTATCATACTGAAAAAAAAGGTAGATTTCAGAGAAAATATAAAAATTTTTAAAATGGCCGCTATATTCTATAGCGGAGGTATATATGGCTAGCTTCTCTTAATGCAGCCAGCATAAATTATCTAATTAAAATAAATTATTTATGCGGACTATTAATCCAATATAACTTGTTTTTTTTTACATGACTGCTTCTGGCGGTTACACCAGAAGCAGTAATGGAATGGAATGAAATAATCTAGTATCTAGTGTATTATTAAGACAACATTTGTCTAGGACTAAGGTCCTTGATGAGGGCAGCTGGCATACTTCTGCCGGCGGTTACACCATACCCCCCCTCATTCCCCATTCCCCGAACCCCCCATTCCCTTATAGGGACGGGGGGGTATGGGGTTATGGGGACAGGGGACAGGGGGTCAGAAGCAGAAGTATGCGAAGAGAAGTCGCCGTAATTTTAGATACTTCCAATGAAGAGCTTAGACTTACCCTAAGTTAAAATAATAGTATGGATTTATTAGTGATGTATTTGCTATCATCAAAACATAGATGAGTTTGCAAGCATCTAAAAAAAATATATAGATGAGTTTGGTGATGGCTCTGAATGAATGCTGTCCAAATGCTTGACACATGCTAATCGCACGATTAATTTAATGAATAATTTTATTAATAAGTGGTGTACAGGTGAGTATATGATATTTTTACTACCTTAAAGTGAGGGATAAAATCCCACATAATAATAAAGGCATATAAGCCGCTTTAGGATGAAGATTAATATCGTCGAGATAGGTAGTAGTAAAGGTTATGTCTTCACTAGCCTAAAACTCTCGTAACCGTAACTGAGAGGTTGATCGGTCACATTGGGTCTGAAAAAAGCCCAATGCAAAGTTAGTACAGCAGTGGGGAATTTTGGTCAATGGCCTAAGGGCTGAACTGGCAATTTGGGTAAACGAAACAGAATTGTAACTTACTAAAATAAAGTTTTAAGTACGTATTAATAATGATAATATGTATAAAAGTCTTGACCAATTACGTGCCAGCAGTCGCGGTAATACGTAGGAGACGAGCATTATTCATATTAAATAGGTTTAAAGGGTACCCAAACGGTCAAAATACCTGAAATATAGGAGTACTTGACTAGAGTTATATGTAAGAAGACCGTACTTGAGGTGGAGAGATTATATTTTATGATACCAAAAGGACTGATAACGGCGAAGGCTGTCTTTTATGTAATAACTGACGTTGAAGGACGAAGGCATAGATAACTAACAGGATTCGTTACCCTAGTAGTCTTTGCAGACAATGATGAATGCCATTAACTAGATACTAATTTTAGTTATATAAATGAAAATGAAAGCATTTCACCTCAAGAGTAATGTGGCAACGCAGGAACTGAAATCACTAGACCGTTTCTGACACCAGTAGTGAAGTATGTTATTTAATTCGATGATCCACGAAAAACCTTACCACAACTTGAATATTTATGGCGCCGCCATAAAAACAGGAGTTGCACGGCTGTTTTCAGTTAATGTTGTGAAACTGTGGTTTTTCCATGAAATTAACAGAATCCTTTGCTTTATTTATAAAATGTTTTATAAAGCAATCTTTCTTTATAGTAGTAAAGATAAGAAGGAAAAAGACAAGTCATCATGGCCCTTATGTTGTGGGCTATAGACGTGCCACGTAGTCCTTAACAAAGAGATGCAAAAATGTGAATTTTAGCTAATCTCAAAAAAGAGGATATAAATTATACAAGGATTGTAGTCTGAAACTCGACTATATGAATAAGTAATTACTAGTAATCGTGAATCACCATGTCACGGTGAATTTTATCTCGGATTGGTACTAACCACTCGTCGCATGCTGAAAGGAGCCCGCGCAATAAGTTTGCTTTTTTGTTATAATCACTTTTAACTGCTATAATCTGCCAAAACCAGCTTATCTAGCTTAAACAGGATTAAAATATTATAATAGAATTCTTCGTATGCGTGACTCTAATTAGTGTTAAGTCGAAATATGGTTCGTGTAGTGGAAGTTGCACGGGGTAATAAACTTAAAAAAGATTTGTATTGGAATGTAAAAAAAACGGAGCCTAATATATTAGGCTGTACCACCTATAAGGATGGGATTATCCGACGTTAGTTCCTACCTTATAAGGTGCATTCGTACAATAAGGAGAGTTCCTTTATTGGCAAAAAGGGTTGAGCTGTAAACTCAATAGCAATTTTCTGCTTTATGAGTTCGAATCTCTTGTCTCCTATAAAAATGTCTTTATAGCTCAACGGTAGAGCATAATACTGTTAATATTATGATAGAGGTTCGATTCCTCTTAAAGGCTTGTCGGCTCAGGAGTCCCCGAATCTCCCCCTTCACCACTATCTGAAGTATAACCTAGCTTCTGTGTCCCCCCATACCCCCTGACCCCTCCCCCCTTCTCTTCTGTCCCCATAACCCCATACCCCCGTCCCTATAAGGGAATGGGGGTCAGGGGTTCGGGGAATGCAGAGAAGGGGTAAAGAGGGGGGTATCCATGCATGCTTCGCCAGCCAGGCGGGAATGGAGATAGGTGGTCGAAAGGAGATATGGCTAGTTATGTATTAACTAGCCTCCCTGTTTCCCGATAGGGGAAGTTCAATATCCCGTATCTCTAATTCATTCATGCTAGCCAGCCAGCCATACTTCGTAATGGAACAGCAGGAATGAAAATGTTACTGAGGATAATTAGAACCTTTATCAAAATCTCTACGTACGACGCAGTCGTAAAAGTTGACCAATTTAATTAGGAGTAATTTTCAAGATCATCCTTTTCATTTGGTTTCTCCGTCTCCATGACCTATATACACTAGTATAACTTTATTATCTCTAACTTTTAATGGTGCACTTTCTATGCATAACTTTGACGGCGCATATATATTATTTTATATAAGTCTTTTTTTACTTGTAAGTTCTTTTACTTTATGATTTAGAGACATAATATCAGAGGGTAAACCTAAATTCAAAAATACATTACATTATTATTTAAATATTGCTCAAACAATTCCTTCTACTGATATAGAAAAAGCTTTACATACCTATAATACTACTAACGACTTAACAGTATTTAAAAATAATAATAACTTAGGTTATTATTTAGCTGGTCTTTTAGAAGGAGATGGTTCCATATCTCTTCCTTCTTTAGGAGTAACAAGTTTAAATAGAGTATTAAATCCTAGATTAGTATTTACTTCCCATATTGATAATTTAGGAATGTATTTATTTTTACAATCAGAGTTAGGTAATGTGGGGCGTTTTCAAAGATCGAGTGAAAATGTTCTTCGTTATATTATTGGAGATAAACAAAGTATTATAAAAATTATAAACTTAATACACGCTAAACTTAGAACTCCTAAGAATAAAAGATTTAATGATTTAATCGAGTTTATGAATAAGAAATATTCTTTAAATATACCCGAAAGTTCATTAGATAATAGTAGTTTTAATGATAATAGCTGATTTGCAGGTTTCACAGAAGCAGATGGACATTTCGGTATTAAATACATAGAAAGAAAAAGTAAATCTGAAACACGTAAAAGATCTGTAAGTGAAAATGTTTCTTTAAAATTCAGGATAGATCAGCGTTTATTTGATAAAGCTACATCATCTTCTATGGAACCTTTTATGAAAAATTTATCTTTATTCCTTAATGCTAGTTTAAAATTATATGAAGTTAAGAATTCTAAAGCATTATCTCTTAGTGTAGAATCTATAAAAAACCAAAGTAATATTATAGATTATTTTAATAAATACACTTTAATAGGGGATAAGCTTAATGATTTTAAAAAATGGAAAATAGTATATCAGATGATTTTATCCAAAGAACATATTACTGAAGAAGGAAGATTAAAAATAAGAAATTTAATAAATAAATAATAATGATGAATAATGTATAAATGTGCCCTCTTTAAATTTGACAAATTGCTGGAAAACCCTAAGTTAGGATTATCAGCAGGAAACTAAAAGACGGATAAATATCTTTTAGGTCTTCAGAGACTAGATGTTAAAAATTAATACGTTATAATAACCTATTAATTAAGGTATAGTCCAATCAATATAGAGATATACTGATTAATTTTTCTTGACATTTTTAGGAAATCATACTATGGCTGTACAAAAAGGACTTAGCTTAGGAATAATTCTTTTTATAGTATCTGAAGGATTATTCTTCGTAGCTATATTCTGAGCATTCTTCCATAGCGCTTTAACACCTACAGTTGAATTAGGTGCACAATGACCACCTAAAGGTATAGATCCTATAAATCCTTTTGAATTACCTTTACTTAATACAATTATATTATTATCTAGTGGTGCTACAATTACTTACAGTCACCATGCTTTAATTAAAGGAGAAAGAGCAGGAGCTTTATATGGAGCAATAGCTACAGTAGTATTAGCTGTAGTGTTTACAGCTTTTCAAGGGATAGAATATACAGTGTCATCTTTCACTATTAGCGATGGTGCATATGGTACATGTTTTTACTTTGCTACTGGTTTCCACGGATTGCATGTTATAATTGGTACATTATTTATTGGAGTAGGATTATGAAGAATATACGCTTATCACTTAACAGATAACCATCATTTAGGATTTGAAGGTGGGATTCTATATTGACATTTTGTGGATGTTGTATGATTATTCCTATATATATCGGTATACTACTGAGGGTCTTAGGTTCCCACTATTATTGATAGTAGCAAGTATATTTTTATATACTTGAAAACATAGACTGTTTTCTAGGTTATTCTGATATAAGTCTCAACCGGCCTCACTATTAAAAAATAGCCTAAGACCACTACGACCTCTCGAAGCCATCTTTAGAATACCCTTAAACCGATTATGTTTAGTTATTAAGTTAAAGTTTTTAACGCAATATCTATTCCTTGCACCTAGTACACATTCCTGTTTGAATAAATGGAACTACGGTGTAGCCTACATATTGAACAATGATATATTAATTTTTAGATTTATGGATATTTGTGTGGACTATATTGAGATTATGGGTAGTGGTTTTGTATACTATACTTTGCTATTATTATTATATTTTGTATTAATAGGGTGTTACATTTATACAAAATATAATAAAAAATATATAACCCTTTATGATATAATACTGAATGCAGTATTACATTGTAGGTTAATATTTGTTCTAGGTAGCTTTGTAGCTATGATCGGAGCATTAGGTAATTATATGTTAAATATAGTTAATTCATCATTTAATCCGTTAGAAGGTAGCAAATTTGTAGGTACAATCTCAGAATGGGGAACTTTAACACTTAAATTTGCAGATTCCGAAGGTGGTAAAGCTATTACTGTCTGAATTATGCTATCTATTTTTTTTTATTTAATATTAATATTATATAAAAAAACAAATCAAAAATTTTGAACAAGATTTATTAGTTTTATGATTGCTTCTATTATATTACGGCACATATTACTTAATTCAGTAGTAGTAGTATTCCCTTCGGGTATCGCCGAAATAGCTGTTAATGTATTGACAGCTAAATTAATATTAAACGATCTATTTAAAGAATGTTTTAGCGGATACGACTGATACGATAGCCTCTCACTTAAGAAATTTCTCTATTGACTTCAACCTGTATATCATTGTGATACTACATATGGTGAATGAAGAGAGGAATTAAGTAGGCGTTTCGAGGAGGAACGGACTAAACTAGAAAGGCCGAGATCTTTAGATGCATTTAGTGTTGGAACTATGTTTTATGATTCTGGGATAGGATTTAATGTAATAAATAGAGATTTATCGGATGACGACCTTAAAAGTTTGCTCTTTATAAATGAGAGATGTTACTACAAATCATTTGTATTTGTAAGGGGGGGGGATGATGATAGTTTCTATCCTATCTCTTATGCATATCTTTTACCTGACTTTTTCAACGGGGAACCTTCTGATGTTTCTCCTTTCCCATTTGTAGATAAGTGTGAGATACCACTTTATGAAAAGATTGGTGCATTTCCTGATATACCTTCATTAGTTGAATTCATTAATAATAAAACAGTACTACCAGAAACTGTGGTATTATCAACAGTAGAATATCATGACGGTGATTCTGAAGAAATCGCTCATTTTGTTTTTAGAAAACAACATAATATTGTGCCAACTGTAGTTAGGGATTGAAATGCCCAAAATAAAGTTTTTATAGATATGGGGGATAATAATTATATAAAATATAACCCTTATTATTTAACTGAAGAGATGATTGGTAAGCGTATTGCTATAAAATATGGAGAAGGAAGAATTGTGCCAACTTCTATTATAGTGGATAGATTATACAAGACTAGTGAAGTTAATTATCGTAATTCTTTCTTTAGTAGGTATTGAAGATTTTCTGTAGAACATTTAAAATCTAAGGGAAGGCCTTTTAGTTTAGCGGAATCATTGCGTATAACATATGCTTTAGAAAAATCACCTATTTTCAGAAATATTAACTTTAATAATATTGACTGAAGTAGTGGTAATTCTTCTCAGATGAGAAATAGTGGTAATTCTTCTCCATACCCCCGGAGGGGGTCAGAATAGAAGATAAATAGGGATTTTAGTATAATGGTGAATACATATGACTTTTAATCATTATGATATTGGTTCGAATCCAATAGATCCTAGTTTTTTCTACGACGAAGTATGGCTGGCCCTATGCCGGCTTCGCAGAAGGTCCCCACCGTCCCCCGACGTAGTCGGGGGAAAGGGAATGGGGGGGGGGTATCCTTCTTTCATTACGAAGTATGACTACTGCTGGCTACTACGTCGCGAAGCCATACTTGGTAGCGAAGCCGAAACCGCGACTACGTCGCGACTACGTAGGGAATGGGAATGGGGTCGGCGAAGCATAGATGACTACTGACCCCGGCTACGCCCATTGGTGCGAAGCCGAAACCGCCTGCCGAAGTATGCCAGCCATACCTCGTTTTCCCTGTCTTTACCCCCCCTTCTCTCCTGACCCCCATTCCCTTATAGGGACGGGGGTATGGGGTTATGGGGACAGAAGAGAAGGGGGGAGGGGGTGAGGTAGAATCGAAAGGCTAGAATTATTAGTGACCTATATGATATTATGTTATATGGTGGAATTAGTATATAAAAGACCTCAAATAGAGTACGGCTGGACTACGAAGCCGAAGACGCGAGCAGCCAGCCGCAGTAAATTAATATATAATAGTAAAACGGTTATCATTTAATGGTAGGATTGCTGTCTTCCAAACAGAGTGTGTTGGTTCGATTCCGACTAACCGTAAAGAACTAATAGCTTAATTGGTAAAGACTTTTCCTGTCACGAAAAGGGATGTCGGTTCGATGCCGACTTAGTTCGAAGGGGAGGGTTAAAAAGGTAAGTCGAAGCTGATACGATGTACTAATGCGATACGCATTACTACATCATGAGACTCCCCCTCCCCCACCTGCGCGCGCAGGGTAGCTTGGCAACTATGGAAAGGTCGCTATAGGTAGGGCAAGATATTTGCTAAATATTGTGTGAAAACACTTGGGCGTTCGAATCGTCCTCTTTCCGTTACTGTCGTTTGACCCCTCCATGCTGGCTGCTATACTTCATTTCCCGACTACGTCGGGAAGGCGAAGCCGGCATAGCGCCAGCAGTAGTCGGGTGACAGAAGTATGCCAGCCAGCCCGCCAGACCCCCTCTCTCGTCCCCATTCCTTTACCCCCTCTCTCATAAAGAGAGAGGGTGCGAAGCCGAAAACCAGGGACGGGGGGGGGGGAATGGGGTCGGCGAAGCATGCCAGGCGCGAAAACCGTATCCCTTCCATAGGGTAAATTTTAAAGGGACAATATGAATAATTTATTTATAATAGATGAAATATATACTAGTGGATTTAAAACTGGAGCTCTAGATATTGTTTCTGTATTTGCAATAATATGTGCTATTTTAACAATAGTAAGTAAAAATCCTATAGTTTCAGTTCTATTCTTAATAGGATTATTTGGGGGTGTATCCTCTTATTTAATCTTATTAGGTTTGAATTTTATAGGTTTATCCTACTTAATTGTGTATATAGGAGCTGTATCCATACTATTTCTGTTTATTTTAATGTTAATAAATATTAGAATTAGTGAATTACAAAGTAATACTAAAAATAGTATACCTTTAGCTTTATTTATAACAATATTTTTTAATTACTTAGTTTTCCAATTCTTACCTTATGACCTAGCAATTCTAAATAATACACAAAATGGTTCCGCCTTAAATAATGTGTTATACCATTCATTTTCGAACCCCATTCCTCTGACTACGTCGGGGACAGAAACAGTAAATTCTGATTTATTTTTTGCCACAAGTAGTAGTTGAGATGGTAATTTAATAGAAACAAGCCATATTTCCACAATTGGAAATATATTGTATACAAGTCACAGTATGTGGTTATTATTAGCAAGTTTTATCCTATTATTAGCTATGATAGGAGCAATAGTAATTACTATAAAACCTAAAAATAAAAGGGATTAGCTCAATGGTAGAGCAACCGTTTTACACACGGTAGGTTAAGTGTTCGAATCACTTATTCCTTATTACCCCCCTTCCCCCCGGGCGCTGACTACGTCGCGGTTTCACTATACCCCCTCATTCCTCCTCCTTTTTTTCTCCCCTCCTACCTCCTCAATTAATTGAGGAGGAGGGAGGGGAGTCGGAGGTGGGTGCTTCTGATACCCTCCATTCCATACTTCTGACCCCTTCCCCCGGACAGAGGGTAAAGACAGGGAAAACAAGGGGGAATGGGGACGGCTGCCGGTATAGCGGCATGCTGTCAGGGATAAAGTGGTTTCTGCTGACGAAGTATGCCCTCCGCATAGCTTGCGCCGTAATGAAGGATGCATACTTCGTAATGGAGGGGGGAGGGGTCGAAAGAGTATAGTTTAATGGCAAAACAAGGAGCTTCAACCTCCGAATTCTTAGTTCGAGTCTGAGTACTCTTGAAAATGTCATATTCATGCATGCATGCCGTCCCCTTAAGCCATACTTCGTCGACAGGGGGTATAGAAGGGGGCTACGTATTTCCTGCCCTCTCTCATCATGGATAACCCCCCCTTCTCTTCTGTCCCCATAACCCCATACCCCCCCTATAAGGGAATGGGGGGTCAGGGGAGAGAAGGGGGGGGTAAAGACAAGTGGACGGGGGTCCGTTCGATGAGAGAAATTAAAGAGGAGGGAATGTAATAGAAATTCTTTAACTTAACGGTAGAGTGCATTTTTGATAAGAATGAAATCCAAGTTCGATTCTTGGAAGAATTAAAAAAGAGAATTGACTGAGTGGTTTAAAGTGCCGGCCTTGAGTTCTGGTATGGGGTTTTCTCCATCATGGGTTCGAATCCCATATTTTCTGAATTACTTTACTTTTTCTGCTTCTATACTTCTGACCCCCTCATTCATTACGAAGTATGGCTACGCCCCCGACCAGGAAATGGGGGATTAGTGGCGGAGATCAAAACCGCGACGTCTCAGCCGTCGCGGCTTCTTTTAATGCAAAGAGGCAAATACAGATTAGGGCCGGGTTGGTTAGGCGCTCCTTTTGGGAAGGAGAATAGTTGCGTTCGAACCGCAATAGTCTGATATGGAATTAATAGAAATGTAATAGATATAGAACATATATTTATATGAAAATATATAAGTATACAAAGAAACTATTAGGGAAATCTAGCTATGTATTAAAGGGCATTATGATTTCGTTAAGAGCTTTTTTTCCACAATTTTAAGCTAAATATTTCTAAAAGAATCTTTATATTCAAGTTTTCATTCAAAGAGCCCTGGCTTGAATGTAGATAACGTTTATATAGCCTCTCTCTCTCTCCTCTGAACCCCATAATTTATTATGGGGTACGGCGGAGAGAGGGGGGAGTGTTCGAGAGCAAAGAAATATTTAGTAAAATTGGCCCTTTCTCCTTTATCAACCTTCTTCTCTCTCCATTGCAGGGAATCGAAAGAGAAGGGGGGAGGGAGATCGGAGAATCTAACGATAAACCCTCAGAGAAGTTTTTTAGTAAACGAAGTGAATTGAAATATCTTAGTAACTTCAGGAAAAGAAATCAAAAGAGATTCTATGATTAGCGTGAGTGAAAATAGAGTAGCCTACTAACATTAAGTAAAATGGTTAAAAAACTGTTTGAATTAAATGGGGAACCTTCCTCAAAGGCTAAATATAATACATAAGCGACAGTGAAAAGTATCATGAGAGAAAGATTGTAATTAGTAGTTTTATAAGCAGTTCGAGCCAAATAAATAAGTGAGAACGTACCTTTTGCATAATGGGTCACCTAGTTAACATTAGATGCGAGTGAAAGCGTAGGTAAACCAATCGTTAAAATAACGAATAGTGTCTAAAGTTAGACCCGAAGCCTGGTGATTTTACCATAATCAGGATTATAAAAGTCCGAACGGGTTATCGTTGTAAAGATATCCGAGGAATTATGGTAGGTAGTGAAAGACAACACTGACTAGGATAGCTGGTTTTCTGCGAAACCTATAACAGTAGGCAATTTGAGTAACATCTTAGCAGGTACAGAATTTAATCTCAGACAAGATGTTTAAATTTTAGTGGTTATAGCCATTAAAACAACATGTTGATTTGTATATATCGGGGGATCGTGAAGATTTTATCGGTGAGTATGTAGACTCGGAATGGCAAAGATGGATCTTGAATTATCGGACATAGAATGATAAGGTTGTATGTCAAAAGGGAAACAGCCCAGAACAAGAGTTAAGGTTCCAAAATTATTAGTTAAGTGAAATTAAGAAGGTTTTTATTAAAGTCGACAAGGAGATGGGCTTAGAAGCAGCCAAATTTTGAAGACCTCGTAACAGAGCGCTTGTTAAGTTTTAAAAGCATCGAAAATTTAACGGATCTAAACAATATACCGAAACCTTGTCCATATTTTACTATATATATTTATTGTATAGTAATTTTGTGGGGTAGCAGAACGTTGAATTAAATTAAGATATTTCTTCAGCGAAGAAATATATGATAATCAATTCAAGTGAGAATGGTGACATGAGTAACGAATAAGAAGGAAGGTTCCCGCCCGATTCCCCCTCTTAGTTAAGATTATTTAACTATTAGGCGAGCTGGGAATTCACATCCTCCGCCTAAAGCTTATGGATTAGCAAGGAGCTTGAAAGTAACGGCCTCTAAGTAATAGACCTAAAGGTTTAAACGATGAGAAAATCTAAATTACTAAATGACAACATTTTGGTCCCCCTCCTTTTTCTCCCCTCCTACCTCCTCAATTAATTGAGGAGGAGGGAGGGGAGTCGAGGAGGTGCTAGGGGGAATAAGTGAAAAGTGTTCTGGAAAAAATAGTAATAATGATATTTTTATTTAGTAAATACAACAAACTAAAACAGATGAGTTTAAAGATATAAATATTATACCGTACCTAGAATCTGAAACAAGTAAGCTAGTAGAGAATACGAAGGCGTAAATGAGCTAACAATCATAAAGGAACTCGGCAAATTAACTACCGTAACTTCGGGATAAGGAGGGCTCATTAGTCCTGATGAATATCGGGTAAAAAGGAAGAAGCATAAAATAATGTTGTACGACTGTTTAATTAAAACAAAGCACTCCGCAAAAAGATTAAAAATCGATGTATTGAGTGTGATGTCTGCCCGATCCCGGCTGGTTAACGGATTTAACTAAATTATTAAAAAATTTGGTGTTGAAGGAACCCCCGGTTAATGGCGGCCTTAACGTGAGGGTCCTAAGGTAGCGAAATGCCTTGGCCGTTAAATGCGGTCTTGCATGAATGATGTAACGATACAACAGCTGTCTCTATGATTGACTCAGTGAAATTGGAATAACTGTGCAGATACAGTTTACCTCTAGTTAGACGAGAAGACCCTATGCAGCTTTACTGTTACTAATTATTGGGTATGATGAATTAATTTTCAGATTATAAGGTAAATTGGTTAATAAAAATGAAAATCCTTTATTTTCGCATCATACTTCAGAGTCTCTTGCTTGTTGAATACTAATTCAGTGGGCGCTTCTGGCTTCAGTGGGCGCTTCTGGCGCCAATACAGAAGCCCAAATGAGAGATAGCCTCAGTTCTGACTTTTAAGTAGCCTTAGAAAGGAATATATGGTTAGGAGACAGTTTATGTGGGGCACAGACCCCTTAAAGAGTAAAAGGGAGTGTCTAAAAATTATTTGTTATAGGCACAAGCTTGGCTTCGCTTAGCTTGGCCGTAACGTTGTTTGTGGTTTTATGTAGTTTTACTATATTTAATCTTCTAAAATTATTTCTATCTACCCTCGCTGTAGATACGAATGGATATTTAGGTACGTTTTTCACTATAGTGAAAATAGCGGTATAATAAAAAATATTATGAATAAATTTTCTAATGTTTTTTGAGTTATTAAGAGATTTCTTAATAGTCATGATAAATACCTGAAAAGCTCAACGGCTAATTCGTGCCATACTGTTTGATTAACAACAAATCTTACAGTTGCGTAAGCAGGGCATAGGATCACAAGATGCAAAAAGGAAAGATCTTGGATTATTGGAAAAGCTACGCTAGGGATGTTTGTCCTTCAATATTTTAAGCTATCTTTGGCTGCGACTACCATCTCGCCTGCTACCGCGAACCCCATTCCCGGCAAAGCACCCCCTCATTCCCCTACCCCCATTCCCTTATAGGGACGGGGGGTCGCGGGGGACAGGGGGTATCCATGCATGCTTCGCCAGCCAGGCGGAAAACAAGGGGGGGAGAGGGGGTATGAATGGAATGGAGATGGTAGGGACCAAGAGAGCTAAAATTATTGATAATATATTGGGTTAATTTCAAGAATTACTTAGATAAGTAAATTTGAAGCGAAATTTATCTTGGCATAATTATATAAGATAAAATCGTTCAACGACTATAAGGTGAGTTATGCTAACAATAATCCTTTTTAACACCCAACATTTTTATTACCATACACTTATAAAAAAAGATAAAAAAAAAAGATAAAATTTATTTACATGAAGGCTAAAGCTTTAAAAACAAAGGTTGGCAGTTCTCCTAATAAAATTAGGCGGGGCATACTTAGCGAATCCGCCCATATTTTTCGTTCTAATTTAAATAATAATTTTAAATTAACACCTTTTAATACTAAATTTAATGATAATGGTCATGTTAGATACTTACCTCCTGTATCTAAAGAATGAAAAAATACTATATATGCATATTATAAACAAAATATGCAAAATTTACCTATAGATAGCAAAAATGCAAATAAAGTATTAGAAAGTTATTTTAATTTACATTTTGCCAATAATAGATTTATAGGATCAAAATTCATATCTCCAAAAACAAGAAGTTTATTATTACATAAAATTTATGTAAGTAAAATGGAAACAAAACATACAAATTCGAAAACTATAATAACTTTATATACTATAAATACTGAAAAAAATAATGTATATAATAATTATCTAGGTTATAATAAATTTTGAGAAAACCAAATATTAAAATCATTTAAAAAGGGATTAAAGCAAAAAATTAAGGAGGGCTTTATTACATATCCTGTCCTGAACCCCATAACCCCATATCCCCCTGCGGGGGATCAGGGGTTCGAGAGCAATGGAACGGGGGGCTTCGCCATACTTCGTAATGAAAAAAAACTTCTAGTTTCTAAATATAAATATTTAACTGAATCTTTACCATGTTTTAATATATATTTAAGATTATATTTAAGTAGACATTTTAAAAATTCATACCTTGATAAATTAGATTTATTAAGAAAATACCAATTAAACTATTACCTTAATAAATTCAAATTTGAAAAAAATACTTATTTACATAAATTAAGTAATATGTTATCTAGAGTATTTAATAATAATATAGAATTTAATATAGTAAACTTAAAATCTGTTGCTTTTAGTCCTGATATATTTACTGATATATTAAGTTTAAAAATTAGAAAACCTAATGTTTCTAATTTTGTAGGTGTAATGAATAGTTTATTAAAAGTATCCAAATTACCTGAAGTTAATAGAATACAGGAAAAGGCTAGTTTTTTTAAATCTAAAGATTACGCTTTACTTGAAAATATTTACCCAAATTTAAATATAATTTCGTGCTTACAGGTACTAAATAATTACGGGCTCCTGTCGGATAGTTTAGTAAGAGAGGATTCCGGTTGCTATTTAAATTTTTTATTAGCAAAAAAATCTTTAATAGATGAAGACTCTATTTTAGGTATTAATCCTGAATTTTCCTTGCCTGAAGGATATGAATACTTCAGTGACTTATACGAAAGAGAAAAAGAAGAGTATATAAGAAGCAATATCTCTAATAAAATATTTAATTCTATTAAATATAAAAATTTAGGAGGTATAAGATTAGAACTTAAAGGAAGATTAACTAAACGTAATAGAGCAGATAGATCTCAATTTAAATTTAAATGAAAAGGAGGATTAAAAAATATAGATTCTTCTTATAAAAAATTACCTACAGTTACATATAGAGGTTATTATAAACCTAGTGTAATTTCGGCTTTATCTCAATCCAAACGTGCTGTAGGATCTTTTGCGGTAAAAGGTTGAATAAGTGGAAAATAAGTATATTTGAGCTAAAGAACTATATAAGTTATGGGGTGCGAGCAGCCGACTTCGTCGTAGTCGAGCGACTACGACGTCGTATGCTCGCTCTAATAAAAATGAAGACATAGTCTGAACCATTTTGTGAAAAATGGAAATAAAATTTATTATGATAACATGTAGAACAGGCTAATTTGCGCAAGAGTGTACAAAATGAGTGCGCGGTTTGGCACCTCGATGTCGGCTTAACTTATCCTCATGGATGCAGAAACTATGTAGGGTACGACTGTTCGTCGATTAAAAAGTTACATGAGCTGGGTTAAATACGTCGTGAGACAGTATGGTTTCTATCTTCTAGAGGGAATTTGAATAAAATAAGGATTAACCTTTGTACGAAAGGAACAGGAAAAACTTAGCCCCTCCATTTCCGACTACTGCGTAGCCAGGAACGAAGGCGGGATTAAAGTTAGGTTATATTAATTGTTAACCTCTGGTTTACCTGTTGTTTATAAGCCGAATATTTCATTAAGTCGGGGGTTCTCAATAAACTAAAAAAGATGAGAGTTCTCATAGCTTAACCGACTTAATTACGGGGGAGTACTCGAAACCTGAGAGATGTCCCTACCTTAAACGCGGATGTTACTTTCACTTAAGTAAATATATATTATAGGCACGGCAGGAAAGCTAAGTTAGTTAAAGATAAGTGCTGAAAGCATATAGGCACGAAGCTTACCTTAAGATATTTCTAATTCACGTAATATAATATTACGGTATAGTATTATAGTAATACTATTATTATAATAATAGTATTGAGGACGGAAGTGCACCCCAATACACGGTGGGAGTATAGAAGGGCTATATTCGGGATCCAGATGTGGGTTGGCTTGCACTGAAGGCTCAAATTATATGCTATACAATAGGCTTTGTTTGTAATAATCTAGAGATTTTAAGATACAAAGTACTAATTTTAAAGTAACTATTTATTAATATATCTTACATTTAACTAAGGTTATAAGCCTTAGTATGTCTGGTTAGCATAAAAGTAATGCAATTGTTTTGTAATCAATAGACGCAAGCGCGATACTTGCACTGGGCTTATATAGGATTAGTAGTCAAGTGGTAAAGACATAGCTCTTTCAATGCTACATACGCGGGTTCAAACCCCGCCTAGTCTAAGCGGGTTGATGTAATAGTAACATATTTGACTCATGATCAAATCATAAAGGTGCGAATCCTTTATCCGTATAATAGAGGCTATAACTTAATTGGTAAAGTGTACTGCTCATAACAGTAATGATAAGTGTTCAACTCACTTTAGCCTTATTCATAAATCCGAGTGCTGGAATAGGTAGACAGGGTATTCTTAAACAATACTGATGAGATTTCGTGAACGTTCGAGTCGTTCTTCGGATATTTGAATAACATTCAAGTCAGATTTGCCCATATCGACCGGGACAGGTGGGGGGGCTTCTGACCCCCTCATTCCCCGTCCCCCGACGTCCCCTCTTTTTCCCCCCTCCCACCTCCTCAATGAATTGAGGAGGAGGGACCGAGAGAGGGGACTACGGGGGGGAGAGGGGGGGGGGGTGCTTCTGACCCCCTCATTCCGCCTGGCTAGCGAAGCATGCATGGGTTTTCTGGGTCCATACTTCTGACCCCCATTTCTTGCTCTGACGATCCCTCGTCCCCTACCCCCATAACCCCATACCCCCCCCTATAAGGGGGGGGGTCAGGGGTTCGGGAAAGGGAGAGCAAGAAATTAAGAAGGGGGTATGGACAGGGGGGTATGGGGATATAGTTTAACTGGTAAGACTTTGATTTTGCATATCAACATTTCAGGTTCGATTCCTGATGTCTCCATTTTAAGCTCGTGAAGCTCAATTGGTCGAGCGAAATATTGAAGCTATTTAGGTTATAAGTTCAAGTCTTATCTCGAGCATAAAAAAGGGGATGATGAAATTGGTAAACATGGATGGTTTAGGACCATCTGATATTAAGTATCTTACCCGTTCAAGTCGGGTTCTCTTTAAAAAATTATGTTGTGGACTAATGGGTAAGTCATAAATTTTTGGTATTTACTATTGAGTGTTCGAATCACTCCAACATAAGGTGGATATTTATAGTTAAAGGAAATAATAGAATCTACATATCCCCTCTTTACCCCCTTCTCTCCATTCCCCGAACCCCAGACCCCCATTCCCTTATAGGGACGGGGGGGTCAGGGGATCCATACTTCGTCGGGACAGGGGGTATTGGGAATATAGGGACTGCGAAGCCGAAACCGCATGATAGATTAAACTAACTTTTATTATATACTGTTAGTTATTTTAATGGAAAGTAACTTTCCATTTCAAAGGTGATTATAGCTCAATTGGTAGATCGACTGTTTGTGGTACAGTATGTTCCCTGTTCGAACCAGGGTATTCACCCATTAATAAACCCGGATAGTTTAATTGGTTAAAACTTTAATTTCATGCATTAAAAATGGGAATTCGATTTTCCCTCCTGGTTCATAAAAATTTATCATGATAATAACTTCAATACTATTTATTTTAATTTCAAATGCCGTCACATTAAGACGAGATATTTCGATACTTTTTAATAGAGTAGCTATTTTAGCTTTAGTTTATTGTATTATACAAGATACAATGAGTTTATCTATAGTAAGTAACGGAATAGGGTTACATGGAGGTTTGCTTCATATAACTAATATTACTCAAATATTCCATATATTTATATATTTTGTTAGTATATTAATTATACAATTAACAAGTTTTCACCCTAGAAAAGTGTGAGTACCGGAATATTCTTCTTTAAATCAATTATTGTTTAATAAATTTATTTATTATAGAACAAAAATAATAAATAAAATGGGAGAACATTTAAAAATAATAGAATATCCTTTAATATTATTATTTATTATTATAGGTGCAGTTTTCTTAATATCAACCAATGATTTAGTTTCTATATTCCTATCAATAGAATTACAAAGTTATGGATTGTACATATTAAGTACAATATATAGAAATTCCGAATTATCTACTACTGGAGGTTTAATTTATTTCTTATTAGGTGGATTAAGTTCATGTTTTATATTACTAGGAACAGCTTTATTATATGCTAATTCAGGTACTACTAATTTAGATGGTTTATATGTTATTAATAGTATAAGTGACTTCAGTGATATGACTTACTGATACCAACCTTATTATATAAACTTCTCTTTATTAGTTTTTAGTATAGGATTCTTATTTAAAATAAGTGCAGCTCCTTTCCATTTCTGATCTCCTGACGTTTATGATGCTATACCTACTATAGTTACAACATTTGTAGCTTTAGTTGCCAAAATATCTATATTAATATTTTTACTAGAATTAGTTTATTACACAAGTAATAACTTTTCAGATGTTAATTGAACTTTTGGCTTAATAATAAGTTCATTATTCTCATTAATAATAGGAACAGTTGTAGGTTTAACACAATTTAGAATAAAAAGATTATTTGCTTATAGTACTATCTCTCATGTTGGTTATATGTTATTAGCTTTAGGTATTTCAAGTATAGAATCTACTCAAGCTTTCATATTTTACTTAACACAATATACTATAAGTAATTTAAATGCCTTTATTATATTAATAGCTATAGGGTTTTCTTTCTATCGTTATGTTACTAATAATAAAGAACATGAAGATCTTTTAGATAAAAATAATTCACCTGTGCAATTAGTTAATCAATTAAGAGGTTATTTTTATATAAATCCTTTATTAGCTTTAAGTTTTGCGATTACAATATTTTCTTTTATGGGTATACCACCTATGGTAGGATTCTTTGGAAAACAAATGGTTTTAAGTGCAGCTTTAGATAAAGGATATATATTTATAACTTTAATTGCTATTTTAACTAGTGTTGTAGGAGGTGTATATTATTTAACTATTGTAAAAGAAATTTTCTTTTATACACCACAATATAAAGTTAATCCTTTATTAGAAAATTTAACTTTATATGGAAATATTTATGATAAATATAATAATTTTATTAAATCTTTAGAGTTTAAACATAATAATATAGTTATAGCTAGTCCTATGGCTTTTATTATTTCTGTTATTACTTTAGTAATATTATTATTTATATTTATAAATAATGAATGATTAAGCATGGGTACCATATTGGTACAAATTTTATTTAATTATTAATGAGTAGTATGACTTTTTTTTTTGTTTTTGTACTTATTTTAACTTTGCTTTTCTTAGTTCTTAATTTTGTTTTAGCACCTCATAATCCTTATCAAGAAAAATATAGTATATTTGAATGTGGGTTTCATAGTTTTTTAGGTCAAAATAGAACTCAATTTGGTATAAAATTCTTTATTTTTGCTTTAGTTTATTTATTATTAGATTTAGAAATTTTAGTTATATATCCTTTTGGTGTTAGTGAATACGATAATGGTATATACGGGTTAATTGTTGTACTTATTTTTACTGGTATTATTACTGTAGGATTTGTATTTGAATTAGGTAAAAATGCATTAAAAATAGATAGTAGACAATCTGTTATTGATTCATATAAATCAAATTCTTTTGTAAACACTTATTCTCAAAAATAATATATACTGCGGTTTCGTCTTCGCCCCTATACCCTACCCCTACCGTGGGGGGGTAGGGTATACTATGGTGAAAAAATGTATGGACTTATTAGTGATGTATTTGCTTACATCCAAAAAAAAAAAATGTGAAAAGTAATTAATTCCAAATATTCATTCCCCTCTGCTGGCTGACGAAGTATGCGGTTTCACCATACTTCGTCATAAGTATGCAGCCGGATCAGTATTTACTAATTCATGGTACCTAAGAAAGCTTATAATTGTCTAAAAATTACAATATTAATAGTAATAAATAATACAGCTAGGATCTGCGAGGAGAGATAGCACCGTAAATAATTACAAGACACATATAAAAAATTTATTATGATTCAAGTTGCCAAAATAATAGGAACAGGTTTAGCTACAACAGGTTTAATAGGAGCAGGAGTAGGAATAGGTGTAGTTTTCGGAGCTTTAATTTTAGGTGTAGCAAGAAATCCTTCATTAAGAGGTCAATTATTTTCTTATGCTATCTTAGGATTTGCTTTCTCTGAAGCCACAGGTTTATTCGCTTTAATGATGGCTTTCTTATTACTTTATGTAGCATAATCAATATCAAAAAAAGAAAGATTCTCCTTCCCAGAGGGACAGGCTACGCCGCCTCATACTTCTACCGACGAAGTATAGTCGGAGAAGACTACGTTAAGTCTAATCTTAATTTATGCTTTCACTAATGAGTGACAAGGTTTATAAATTAGATGCTCCACATGCGTGGGGTATTTACTTCCAAGATAGTGCTACTCCTCAAATGGAAGGATTAGTGGAATTACATGACAATATAATGTATTACTTAGTATTAATATTGTTTGGAGTAGGTTGAATATTATTTTCTATAGTTAAATACTTCTACTTCACAGTAGCACCTATTGCTCATAAATATCTAAATCATGGTACATTAATCGAATTGATATGAACAATAACTCCAGCGGTTATATTAATATTAATTGCATTTCCTTCATTTAAATTGTTATATTTAATGGATGAAGTTAATGACCCTTCAATGACTGTTTCAGTAGAAGGTCATCAATGATATTGAAGTTATCAATATCCAGATTTCTTAGATTCTAGTGAGGAATTTATAGAATTTGATTCATATATTGTACCTGAATCAGACTTAGAAGAGGGAGCTTTAAGAATGTTAGAAGTTGATAATAGAGTAATAGTACCTGAAGAAACACATATAAGATTTGTTATAACATCTGGAGATGTTATACATTCATATGCTGCACCAGCTTTAGGAATAAAATGTGATGCATACCCGGGAAGATTAAATCAAGTTTCTGCTTACATTAACAGAACTGGAGTGTTCTATGGACAATGTTCAGAAATATGTGGAATTTTACATTCTTCTATGCCAATTGTAATCCAGTCAGTACAATTAGAAGATTTTTTGTCTTGACTTTTATCACAATAATATGTCTGTGTATAGTTTTTAAAGAATTTTCTATATGCAGACATATGAATTATAAATATTTGTTATATTACAAAGGATTTAGGCTAAAGTTTAGAGATTTATTCCATTATGCTAAATTATCTATTATAAATTTTATATGTGATTTATTTTTTATTGCTAAATTATCTATTATAAATTTTATATATGATTTATTTTTTGATGCTAAATTATCTATTATAGATTTTATATGTGATTTATTTTTTTATGCTATAGAATATATTGAAAATTATATACCTTCAAAATATAGGGCTAATTGAGTAAATATTGTAAAGCTTATAGTAAAAAAACTAAATAAGTTAAAAGGTGATAAGGCAAAAGTCGTGTATTTACTAAATTATGCGAAATCGGGCAAACCTAAAAATAGTAAAAAATCCTCTTTTGTGCGTAATGGAGTAGTCTTTATACGAGTTCGTATATATACGAACCACAAAAGGTATATTAGTAGCTCACCTCCTAGTCGTATGGACAGGAATAGTGATGACTCAGGTATTGATGATGTAGAGCCTAGTTCACCAGTTAGCTCAGACGAAGGTAATAATGGACCTACCGGACAAAACGTTAATAACGGGGTAGGTGATGCAAATAACCGTAACGTGGGGCAATCAACTGTTCTAGGTCAAGGTAGTCAAACTGCAAGTCAACAGTCTTCAGGTCAAAATAGGGCTCAACCGTCTAATTTGACTATGGTGGAGCGAGCGGCAGCTGGATATTTTAGCCAGGATTGAATTAGTCCTAGTCGTGCGAAAATGCTAGAAGCTGTTAAAATATTCCAGCATACTTGACAGTACAATGAACTTACCGCTAAGAATGCAAAATTCAAGGCAGATAAAGCAGCAAGAGATGCAAATGCTTCTAGCTCTTCTGCTGTAGCTGTAGAATCTACAGCTGGTTCTAGTTCTACTTCAAACCAACCCTTTACTAACTCTAGTTTAAGTTCAGGAGTTACTAGTAATGCTAGTAATCCAAATGGTGAGGGGGGAGGAAGTGTAGTTCAATCAGGTGCTACAGATTCAAACTCAACTGAAAATGAAGGTTTCTTGGGAGTTGGCCCACAAAGTTCTCCTCTTAAAAGAAAACACTCTAGCACTGAATTGCCTTCCAACAAACGTCAAGATATCTCAGATTCAGATGACGATGACGACAATGGTGGTAAAGGTGGACCTAGCGGATTTTCAGGTGGAGGTGGACCGAGTGGTCCAGATGGAGGAGGCGGTCCTTCCTCATCTAATTCCTTAAAAACTATGGTGAAGGAAGGGGAATTACTATCACCTCTAGAGAGCGATACTCTTACTAGAGGAACTCCCCTTGATTTCGTCATTGAATTGGAATCTACAACTTGTATACATGACGATCTAAATTTTTGGGATGAAATTATATAAATATTCTATAAAAAATTCTTTTGGATATTTTCCAGGGGTATTATCTTAATGGTAAAGAAGAGCGTTACGGCCGCTAAGATATGAGTTCGAATCCCATATACCTTTAAATACGGAGGCGCCATGCGGGTATATTAGATCTGCGTTCACCCATACCCCCTACTTCTGCTGGCTTTGCATGCATGCATGCTTCGCCGACCTCATTCCCCGTCCCCATTCCTCGTCCCCATTCCCCGAACCCCTGACCCCCCTTATAGGGGGGGGTAAGAAGTATAGCAGTCAGGAGCCAGCCAGCATACGTAGTATGCCAGCAGCTGGGGTTTCACCGTAATGAAGCCACCAAGACTTAGGAGCCAATCAGCCGTATGGCTAATAATGAAAAAATAATTTAAGGCATGCTCCTCCATTCATTACGAAGTATGGCAAAGCACCCCCTCTCCCATTTCTTGCTCTCCCTTTCCCGAACCCCAGACCCCCCCCTTATAGGGGGGGGTATGGGGTTATGGGGGTAGGAGAGCAAGAAATGGGGGAATGAGGGGTCAGTAGTCCCCCCTCTATCATGATAGGGGTGCGATTTCGGCTTCGGCGCGATTTCGGCTTTGCCGCTGGCTGGCGAAGCATGCATGTGGGTTTCACCGCCATACTTCGTAATGAAAACAGGGGACGACGAAGAGACGTAGTCGCCGCAATATATTAAATATATTGCATCCGAATAATTTGATATAAATAAATATAATATATGAGTTTAACTTTAATACTTTTTTTAATAGGAATCTTAGGATTCGTATTTAATAGAAAAAATATCATATTAATGCTTATTTCTATTGAAATAATGTTAGTATCTATAACATTTTTAATATTAGTAAGTTCTGTAAATATGGACGATATAATAGGGCAAACTTATGCTATATATATTATAGTTATTGCAGGAGCTGAATCTGCAATAGGTTTAGGTATTTTAGTTGCTTTTTATAGATTAAGAGGAAATATAGCAATAGAATATAAATAATGTATTTAAGTATAATTTTATTACCCTTATTAGGATCAATAGTTTCCGGTTTTTTTGGTAGAAAAGTTGGAGTTAGTGGAGCACGTTTTTTAGGTTGTTCTAGTATAATAATTACGACAACTTTAGCTATTATAGCATTTTTTGAAGTAGGATTTAACAATAGTCCTGTCTATTTACATTTGTTTCCTTGATTAAATAGTGAATCTTTTAATATAGTTTGAAGTTTTCAATTTGATAGTTTAACAGTATCTATGTTAATTCCTGTATTAATAATTAGTTCTTTAGTTCATTTATACTCAATAAGTTATATGAGTGCAGATCCTCATAATCAAAGATTTTTTAGTTATTTAAGCTTATTTACTTTTATGATGATAATACTTGTAACAGCTAATAATTATTTATTAATGTTTGTAGGATGAGAAGGGGTTGGAGTTTGTTCATACCTTTTAGTTAGTTTCTGATTTACTAGAATTGCGGCTAATCAAAGCTCTATGTCTGCTTTTTTAACTAATAGAGTTGGGGATTGTCTTTTAACAATAGGTATGTTTGCTATATTATGATCTTTAGGTAATTTAGATTATACTACAGTATTTTCATTAAGTCCTTATATAAATGAAAATATCGTTACTATAATAGGTATATGTTTATTAATAGGTGCTATGGCTAAAAGTTCTCAAGTAGGTCTTCATATTTGATTACCTATGGCTATGGAGGGTTTGTTAAATAGGGCTCTCCTTAAACTTCACTATATGCGGGAACATCCCGTTTTAAATTCTTGGTCCTCTGTCTATTTAGACTTCGGCAAAATCCAAGAAGAGGGACAATCCGCAGGAAACTTCATAAAAAATGAAGGCTCCTCAGAGACTACATGTGAAGCAATTAATATCAATGATAAGTTTAAGTGATGATTTATAGGTTTTACCGAAGGAGATGGATCCTTTATTGTAAATAAAGATGGGTATTTAGAGTTTAAAATCACACAATCTAGTGTGGATGCTCAAATACTGTTTTATATAAAGAAGGAATTAGGATTCGGATCCGCATCTGTACAAGATAAGGTAAATAAAACTCATCATTATAGAGTTAGGGATAAAAAAAATATCCTTAAATTAATTCAAATATTTAATGGTAATATTGTAACTAGTTATAAATTAAATCAATTTAAAGTATGAGTTGATGCTTTTAACAAAGTATATAAAACAAATATACATTGTATAGAAGATAAACATGAGTTAACTTTAAATAATGCATGATTATCAGGATTTACTGATGCTGAAGGTTGTTTTACTTCTTCTACTTCAGTATCTAAGTCAACTGGTCAAACTATAACAACTGTGAGATATGTTATATCTCAAAAAGATGATATAGAATTTAGTAAAGACTTAGCTGAGAAAATCAATGGTTATATTACTCATGTTAAAAGTTATAATGGATACAATACAGTAGTAAATTTTGGTAAATTAAATAAAATTTTACTATATTTAAAAAATTATCCATTAAAAACTAAAAAATTTATATCATATAAAAGATGATTAAAAATTTATGGATTAGTTAAAGATAAAAAACATCTAACTCCTGAAGGTAGAATTATTATAAAATTTCTGAGCCCTCCGGGCTACTAAACTTATCAATTAATTGAAGATATAGTCCGAACAATAACGGAAGTTATTGAGTATTTTCATCGTATACGTACAATAAAAGTACATAATGAAAATCAACATTTTTGCCTACACCTGTTTCTGCGTTAATTCACGCGGCTACTATGGTTACAGCCGGAGTATACTTATTAATTCGTTCATCTCCTTTAATTGAGTATAGTTCTACAGTATTATTAATATGTTTATGATTAGGTGCAATAACAACTGTATTTAGTTCTCTTGTAGGTTTATTCCAACAAGATATTAAAAAAATAATTGCTTACTCTACTATGAGTCAATTAGGTATGATGGTAATTGCAATAGGTTTATCTTCTTATAATATAGCTTTATTCCATTTAGTTAATCATGCCTTCTATAAAGGATTATTATTCTTAGGTGCAGGTGCAGTTATTCATGCAGTAGCTGATAACCAAGATTTAAGAAAATATGGAGGATTAGGTGCATTCTTACCTTTAACTTATTCTGTTATATTAATAGCAAGTCTTAGTTTAGTTGCTTTCCCTTTTATGACAGGATTTTATAGTAAAGACTTTATATTAGAATCCGCTTATGGACAATATTACTTTAGCAGTATAGCTGTTTACGTTATTGCTGTTATAGGTGCAATATTTACTACTTTATATTCTGTAAAAGTTTTATATCTAACTTTCTTAGCTAATCCTAACGGAAATATAGTTTCTTACAAACATGCACATGAAGGGGATATATTCTTAAGTTTACCTTTAGTAGTATTAGCTATTTTCTCTATATATTTTGGTTATATAACTAAAGATATTTTTATAGGTTTAGGTTCAGGCTTCTTTACAGATAATAGTATATTTATACACCCTACACATGAAATATTAATAGATACAGAATTTGCTGTACCTACTACATTTAAATTGTTACCTTTATTCTTTACAGTATCATTTACAGCTATAGCTATAATTTATTCTGAATTTTTCCCTAATTTAATAAACAGTTTTAAATTATCTAATTTAGGTCATTCTATTTACGGATTCTTTAATCAACGTTTCTTAGTTGAATATTTCTATAATAAATATATTGTTAATTTAGTTTTAAATATGGGAGGTCAAACTACCAAAATTTTAGATAAAGGTAGTATAGAACTCTTAGGTCCTTTTGGTTTAGAAAAATTATTAATTAAAATTAGTAAAATTATTTCTAGCCTGAATACAGGTGTTGTTACAAATTATGCCTTATTTATATTAATAGGATTTATTGCATATACATCTATATATTACTCTTTCGGCTACGCCGCAAATTTAGATTTAGCATCTTTAACTCTGTTATTTTCAATTAGTATTATAACACTTTATAACGGATATAATGCAGAAAATACTCGATTTCGTTTTCGCTCTCTCCTTTAGATATACCGGTCCCAATAAGGGAATAAAGGGTCGAGATAAGGTAATATTATTAAATAAATTGTCACCTGATGGGATCTTTTTGCTTAGCCTACCGTGGATCGGGTTGGCTCTAATTTTTGAAATTAATTGGGATAGAGTCGCATAATTGCCTATAGATAGTACGATAATGCAGCTATTATTAGCGTTTATTCTGTTGTGTTCATGGATTATTATCCAATCCTATAGAAATAGAAGGTTGGGGAATATTGAAGGTTCACGAGCTCCTGTCCCCCCATTCCCCTCCGGGGATCGGGGAAGAGAAAATATATGATCTATCTTTATAAATCATACAATATATATATTCATTATAAGTGGAATTAGTCACTATTCAATTAAGCTATTTACGGATTCATCCAAAGGAAGAGATTTCAGCATATTTGATATTATAAATAGATTTGATCTATGGCAAATTTATTTATGTGTATTTATTCTTTTTGTATATATTATTATAATTTTTATTTATATAAAGAGAAAGGGACCCATAGATATAATATTATTATGAATTTCATCACTTTTTTTGAGAAATTTTTGAATTATATTGATCTCGGTTTTTTCACCTGTAAAGGGAGAATTACTTATAACCATGTTAACTTCATCTATTTTTAGAACAATTTGTATAAATATCTATCCCCCATTAGGTGATCTTGTATCAGACTTCGTAAGGAATCCGGGAATGAGTTTTAGTTTTATCCTTTCGTATATAGAGGAAGTTAGTAAAAATTATTAATAATTTTTCTTCAGTTTACTCTTATGGTCAAAACCATTTGTTAAATGGTTTATCTACTATTAGAGTAAAATTTTGGGATTCCATTTTTTCTAAGTTTAACTTTAACAATAATCAAATTTTCGTAAGATTAAAGCAAAATTGTTTTATGTTTTTAGGGTTATTACCAAAAATTCATGGGTATTACCTTTTATATAAACCTTCTGGTGCACTACATGTTTCTCCAGATCAAGGTAATTCTAATATACCTATCGTTACAAACGAGCAATGAAAGAATCATTGTGATCAACAAGAAACAAGATGAGCTGAAGATGATAAGTATAAAGGTCATGAATACAAATTTAAGGGTATAAACCCCATAATTGAACCTAAATTAAGTTATACTGAGCGTACAGTATTGCGTCTTTTAGAACAAAAATCCCATTATGGAGACTTGTATGCTCTTGTATCTAAAGGTAAAGAAATATATCCTGTTCCCTTTAAATCTTTATGATTAAAATTTGACGATTTGGATCCAAAGGGTTTTATTTTTCCATTTGCTAAAGATTTTAAAATACCTTTATTTAAAATATCAGAGCCTTTGGGGGAGGTTTTACCGGTTTTACCTCCGGGATTTGAAAATAATAAATTTCATGTAATAATACAATTTTGGCATAACTCAAGCAGTAAAACAACAACGAGTGCTAGTTTTATGGAAAAACTTCAGGTTAATTATTTTATATTTTCAAAAGAAGTTGATATAGATCCAATTATTGTAAACAATTTAGATTTAAATGAGAAAATACCATACCGACGTATTAGCAATACGAATGGTTCAAGCCGTTATTTTCCTTATAATAATATAAAACCTAAAATGACTCAATTTTTTGACTATTATCATGTTATATATTATTCCATGTATAATATATCATTAAATCTTCCAGTTACTTCAGGTTTTTATTTAAGTGAAGTTGGATACAAAGAATCATGTTTTAGGGATTCTGTTATAGAAGTTGAAAATTGTATTATTAAGAATGATATTATGTATAGGTACCCTAAAAAGCAATTTTCTCATTATGAGTATCAAACTAATACAAAGGCTGATACTAAAAAACTTCAGGCATTAAATGGAATAGATGAACGGGGTGACTTAGGTATTAGAATTATCCAAGCGTATGATGTATGAGATTCACCGAGCGTATTAGATTTTAGGAAATTAGAATACTCTTCTACTATAGCACAACTTCATAATGGTTTTAAAGCAGATGGTTCTCTAACGGGATCACCTAAGAGTTCCAATTATTTAGCTGATCAAATAGAAAAAATTCGTAGAGAGCGATAAACCTTATAAGGTCAATATTATATAATTTTTATTAAATAAAAATATACGGTTGGCTGACCGCGGTTTCGGCCTGCATGCGGTTTCACCGCATGCGTCCGAAGCCTAAACTGCCAGCCGACGTAGTCGATCCCATTTCGACGAGGCTACCCCATTACATACTTCGTAATGAAAACAGGGGACAGGAGCAATGCTGACGAAGTATACCCCCCCCTGAAGGACGGCTTCGCCATGCTTCTGACCCCCATACCCCCCGTCCCCTCGTCCCCTCGTCCCCTGTTTTCGGCTTCGCACCCTCCCTCCTCCTCAATTCATTGAGGAGGAGGGAGGGGGACCGAGAGAGGGGGTACGGGTAAAGGGGGGGGGTATGGGGGGGTATGGACGGAGAAGATGCGATGATTAAAAAATGTATGGATTTATTAGTGATGTACTTGCTTAGTTCAAAAATAAAAGGGATTAGCTTAATGGTAGAGCAACCGTTTTACACACGGTGGGTTAAGTGTTCGAATCACTTATCCCTCTTAGTGCTTATTGAAAAATAAGCACTAAAGAGCCCCTGAATGCTAATAATAAGGTAGTACTAACCTTTCCTATAATACATAGGTAATTTCAGAAAAACTTTTCACATCAAGTTAACAGTTGTAGTATTAGAGTGAAACAGCAGGACGGCTCCTAGAATAGTACATAGCGGATACGGTAGGATATATACATCGCCCGTGCATGATGAAGTGTATATGAACAGAGAAAGTGTGACTATCCGCTGAAGGTTATATATGACCTATTGGAGACCTAACTTTAAAAATTAACAGGTGTAATATGCCGTCGGCATTCGCAGTAAAATGTATTTAAATCTTTATTAATATATACTAACTACGAATGTGCATAACCTTTATAAATTGAGTAGAGCCGTAAAGTCGAGGATATCGTATTGTACATAGATTAAAGCAAGCCATTTTAAAATAAAAAACAAACATGAAATATACAATGAAAAAATTCTTATATCTTATTACTAAACACTTAAGTATGGTTAACCTAATTGTAGGTATACTTGGGTTAATTACTGTATTTTTAATTAAATACTATGGTATTGCTCTTTACATTATTAATTCTTTTGGTTTTGCAAATACTACTTTCAATGAGTATATAATTACAGGGTTTTTCGGGTTAATTACTAGATTAGGCCTTAAGGGTATAGTAGAAGAAGGTTATACAACTCTTTTTATGACAGCTACCATTCCCCTTGAGGGGACGGGGGCCCCTGACAGTAATCCTATTTCGAAGGCTGATAATACAGGTAGTAGTAGCGGTAGTTCGGGTACTAACAATACTACAGGTAGTACTAGTGGTAATTCACCTATTAATAATACTACAGATAGTGCTAGTGGTAATTCACTTACTAATAATACTACAGGTACTGGTAGTTCGGCTACTAATACTGAAGGTTACATAGAACCAGATACTAATCCAGCTCCATATCCCCCCCGTAACGATAAGCCAATTATTCCTACAGAGGCTGAGAGGTATAATGCAGATCAGGGTGCGTTAAATTTATTCAATATAATCTCTTTTCGTTCAACCTACCTTGATTTTATAAAAGGAAATCTTCTATATCCCTCAGAATATGGAAAATTAAAATCTATATTTGAGGCGGTTTACAAGCTCGAAAAAAATATAGACATGTTAGAGGAGGAGTGTAAGAAGCTAGATAAGAATTCTTATATTTCTTCTGAGAAACTTAAAAGGTATAAATCCAGAATAGAAGAATTATATGAGAAGAAGGAGCAACTTAAAAAAGAACACGCTCCTAATATTAATATGCGTCCACTTAATAAGTTTCAGAATGATGAGATACCATGAACTAAGACAACCCACAATTTCACACCAGAGCGAACTCATAAAAGAGATCATTCTATTAATTCGCCTGAACCGGTTAAACGTCCAAAGTTATCAGAGGATGCACAAAAAAAAATCGAGGGTATTCAAAAAATAATAGATATGCTTTTAAAAATGGATCCTGAAAAGTATGCAGACAAAATTTCTAACCATAAAGAAAGTATTGCTAAACTAGAAGGTTCTTTTTCTGATAATAGAGGGCCTTCTTCTAGCTCCTAAAACTTAAGTAATCCAGTTAAGACAGGGCGGTTTCACCATGCATACTTCTGCTGGCGTAGCATGCCAAGCATACTTCTGCTGGCTACGAAGTCGCGATTTCATAACGAAGTATGGCTTCGCGACGTAGTAGCGACTACGTAGCGAAAAGGGATTAGCTCAATGGTAGAATTAGCATAATTTAAATCCTGTAGATATTACTACATTATAGAATATAGGTATAGGGCTTGGCCTATTATTTCTATTTAAAAATAAGGGAGTAGATAAAATAATATCCATAACTTTAAGAGTTCTAGAAATTTATTTTCATATTATTATTTATATACTGTTTTGCAGTTTGGTGTGAGCTAGCCCCTCACTAAAATCCAACTACTACCCTGTCAACAATTTAATTTTTTAATCATATGAGAATATTAAAAAGCCATCCTTTATTAAAATTAGCTAACTCGTACCTTATAGATACATCACAACCAACTAATATTAGTTATCTTTGAAATTTCGGTTCCTTACTTGCAGTTTGTTTAGGAATACAAATAGTTACTGGAGTAACTTTAGCTATGCATTACAATCCAAGCATTGCTGAAGCCTTTAACTCTGTAGAGCATATTATGAGAGATGTAAATAATGGATGATTAATACGTTATTTACATAGTAATACAGCTTCTGCTTTCTTCTTCTTAGTTTACTTACACGTAGGAAGAGGTATGTATTACGGTTCATACAGAGCTCCTAGAACTTTAGTTTGAGTAATAGGTGCTATAATTCTTGTAGCTATGATGGGTATAGGTTTCTTGGGTTATCACAATAGCCCAAAATGACATATTAATTCTGGGTTAATACCTAAAAATAAATTTAACCGCAACAACAACTTCGGAGGAGGTAAAAAGCCGGCAAGCTTGCGCGACGTAGTCGAAAAAGCTAGATTTTACAGTACTTCAACCAAAGTTGATAATAGTATAAAATTAAAGAACTTTTTATCAGATAAATCATTAAATCCTGTTATATGTTATGAAAACTTACATTTAGAAGAAACTAAAAATAAAATAAACAAGTATTCTAAAGGTAAAAGTGGTATATATCTTATACTTAACCTAATGACATTGGATTATTATATTGGTTCTGCTTCTACTAATAAAATATATTCCAGATTCCATAGACATTTAATAGGTTTGAGTGGAAGTAAAATAGTTAAACTCGCGGTAAAAAAATATAAATTAGAGAACTTTGCTTTTATTGTATTAGAAGAATTTCCTGAAATAATTACTAAAGAAAACAATAAAAATTTGTTAGACTTAGAGGATTTTTATTTAAAATCTCTGTTACCTAACTATAATATACTAACTGAAGCGGGTAATAGTTTCGGTTATAAACATACTGAAATAGACCGTATAAAAATGAAAGCTAATTATAGTGAAGAACGTAGATTAGCAATAGGAAATCTTAACAGGGGAAAATTATTTAGTGATGAAACTAAGCAAAAAATAAGAGAAAAAGCTTTAAACAGATTACCGAGAACTTTTACCAATGAAGCTATATCTAATATGAAAAAGGCTTCTAAACCTATCGTATTATATAATAAAGACGATACTGTTTACGGAGAATATACATCTATTACAGAAGCAAGTACAGTTTTAAGCTGTAGTGTTAAAACAATATATAGAGCGTTAAAAAGTGAAAGTAAACTATTAAAAAAACGTTGAATTGTTAAATTAAAATAAAAGAATATATGTTATAGTCCCACAAGTAAAAATCTATTTGCAATTTTTATAAAGAAATTTAGATTAAAGTGGTATATCCTGACGAGGATATAGAATAATTAAATTGATTATTTGGCAATGCTAGTGAAAACGGTTAAAATCTACCAAGACAAGACCGTCGGTTATATAAATAATCGCTACAGACTGGGTCACTGGTGGGTGGCTGAAATGCTGCTTAATGTACAGTCGGAACTTTTAGTTAAATTACTTTAACTAACAAAATAACAAATTGAAAGTTATTCTGGTTTATTATATTTAAATATCTCTAAAATTTAAAATTGTGATGGTGGTGGTACTTCAGATGTACTGTACCGGCAGGGTAAAGTGGGTTTATAAGCCGACTACCACCCTAAAAAAAAAATATCTAAAAAAACATGATGATTTTAACAAACAGCCAATTTTTACCAGATTATTCTCTAGATTGAACTTTTTACTTATATGGAGGAATACTTATTTTTGGTTTAGCTATAACAGGGTTAGGTATATTATTTATGCAGCAAAGTGGATCTATACCTAATCCTATAGATTTAACTAGTTCAGATAGTCCAAAACAAAAAAATCTCCGGTAGATAGAGATTTAAGTACAAGACTAAGGGCTCAATCTGATCATAACGATATTCTTCATAATAGTTTTAAAAAACAAATACCTTATTCAAGTTTTCCTACAAATCACCCGGGCCATCTTACTTTACAAAATCAGGCTAGATTATATAATATGGTAAGGGGTACTGAATATGAAAGTACGATGTATCGCCTTGGTCTTACTACTATCGCTATTTATTATACAGAGACTCGTGCAACACGTGTTTTTTCTAGCAAAACTCTTATAAAAATTGCAGTTGAAGGGGAAAACAGAGGGTACTAGGTATATTTACCAAGCTTTAGGCTTTCTCGTCATATGTTTTGAATTAATAAAAATTTTATCGATAAAACTTATAATAAATAAGTTTGTATGTTTTACCTTACGGGCAAATGTCATTATGAGGTGCAACAGTTATTACTAACCTTATAAGTGCTATCCCATGAATTGGACAAGATATCGTTGAGTCAACAAACAATACAGTAATTAATTTAGAAATGATTGTTATTATTTTATTTTCTTTAGGACCATTAGGTTATCAGCAAATTAAAAGCATTTCTTTACCTACTATAGGTATTGTTAATAAGAATGCTTTAAAAAAAAGTAATAAAGCTTTAAGAATGAATAAAGAAGAATACTTATCAATTCCTTCATCTTTTTTAAGTTTTCTTGTAGGACTAATAGATGGAGATGGTTATTTTCAAATAAGTAAAACACCAAAAGGATATATAACCATGAAATTAGTTATATCATTACATTTAGATGATTTATCTACTTTAGAATATATTCATTCTGTCTTAAAATTAGGTAAGATAAATATTTATAAAGATTTAAGAAGTCCAACATGTAAATTAGTAATTAATAGAACTGATCTGCAAGAAGTCTTATTTCCTTTATTATTGTACCATAATATTTTTTTCTTAACTGATACTAGAATAGATCAATTTAATTTATCCATGTATATATTAGAAAAAGATATTAAGATGTATAATGAAATACCTTCATCTATTCCTGCTGTTTTTAAATTACCGGATAATCCTGCCGATTATATATTATTACATTTTTTTAAAAATTGAATTGTAGGATTTACATGTTCAGAAGGTTCTTTTTTTATAAAAAGCAATAATGATGGTTGTTATCAACTAAAACAGAGATTACATACTAATTTATTTGAAGCATTTAAATTAATATTTAATACAAATAGAAAAATAGATACCACAAATAATTTTAGTCAGTTCGGTGTTAGTTCTAAAGCTGATATACAAAAAGTTATAAATTTTTTTTCATTTTCAGGTCTACATCCTTTAATAGGATTAAAATATATCCAATATACAACCTGACTTAATAATTTGCGTGTTAGTTCTAGGTATAATAAATTAAATTATCCCTCTTAAAGAAAATATAATAATAATATTAATAAATTAATAACTGTAACGGGCTCCTTAAAACAGTGATGTTTTAGAGGCAAATGGGGAAAATTACAAGAACATTTAATAAACATCCTCCGGTTTATTAGATTATTTGTAGCGGAATTTAATTCGGTATAATTAAAAGGATTAAAAGCGTTCAACGACTAACGAGTGAGTAATACCAACAATAAGCTCGACACGATACCCCCAAAACCTAATCTTTAGGTTTAAGATATAGTCTAAATACTTTGTAAACAAAGTAAGGTATAATTTAAATGTTATACGAGGCGCAAGCTCTTAATTGTCGTTTGAGGAGGTTTCTCTGTTAATAACGCTACTTTAAACAGATTCTTTGCTTTACACTTTGTATTACCATTTGTATTAGCTGCATTAGTTTTAATGCATTTAATCGCTTTACATGACACAGTAGGATCAAGTAACCCATTAGGTGTTTCTGGTAATTACGATAGAATACCTTTTGCTCCTTACTATTTATTTAAAGATTTAATTACTATATTTATGTTTGTATTTGGATTAAGCCTATTTGTATTCTTCATGCCTAATGTATTAGGAGATAGTGATAACTATATAATGGCTAACCCTATGCAAACTCCAGCTGCTATAGTTCCAGAATGATATTTATTACCTTTCTACGCTATATTAAGATCTATCCCTAATAAATTATTAGGAGTTCTTGCTATGTTTAGTGCCATATTAATTATATTAACATTACCTTATACAGATTTAGGGGAATCAAAAGGTTACCAATTTAGACCTTTAAGTAAAGTATTCTTTTATGTATTTGTAGCTAATTTCTTAATATTAATGCAATTAGGAGCTAAACATGTTGAATCTCCATTTATAGAATTAGGGCAAATCTCCACAGTTTTATACTTCTCATACTTCTTAGTTATAGTACCTTTTGTTAGTTTAGTAGAAAATACTGCAAAATATATAAGTACTAGTTCATCGATTCAAGCCAGTAAATAATAAGTCTTGAACATAATTAAAAATACTCATTCCCCTCATTCCCTGTCCCCCCCCCGTCCCTATAAGGGAATGGGGGGGGGACTACGTCTGCGAAGCCGAAACCGCCAGCCGGCGTAGTCAGAAACCGTCGTACTTCTGACGTAGTATGGCAACGAGGTTATGGATTTATTAGTGACATATTTGGATAACAAAACCAAGGATAAAAGCAAAATATATCATGCCATGCACCTCCGTCCCCTCTTCTTCACCCCCCTTATTTCTACGATGCGGTCCCCGTTCCCTTCTTCGTCCCCCCCGACGGCTTGTGACCCCCATTTCTTGCTCTGACGATCCCTCCTCCCCTACCCCCATAACCCCATACCCCCCCCTATAAGGGGGGGGGGTATGGGGTTCGGTAAAGGGAGAGCAAGAAATGGGGGTGCTTTGCCGGGAATGGGACGGGGAATGAGAAGGGGGTGCTTTGCCATACTTCGTAATGAATGGAGACGTAGTCGCCATAAAGATTATGAAGTAAATGGTTTACACTTTGACTGCAAATCTTAAGTACGAGGTTCGATTCCTCCATAGTCTTTTTATCAAATTACACCCTTATCATTTATAACTACTTTGCTTTGTATATATTAAAAAATAAATACAGAAGTAATTTCATCACCAATTAACAATTGTTAATTGGTGAAACCAAATTTTGACCAAAGAAGAAGGCGAGAGGCAATATAGTAAATTAACATCTTCGATATCTATGGGTATTGAAAGATGATTCTTATCTACTAATGCTAAAGATATAGGAACATTATATTTAATTTTTGCTTTATTTTCTGGGTTATTAGGTACAGCCTTCTCTGTATTAATTAGATTAGAATTAAGTGGACCAGGTGTTCAATATATCTCTGATAACCAATTATATAATAGTATAATAACAGCGCACGCTATATTAATGATATTCTTCATGGTTATGCCAGCATTAATAGGGGGTTTTGGTAATTTCCTTATGCCTTTAATGGTAGGTGGGCCTGACATGGCTTTCCCTAGATTAAATAACATAAGTTTCTGACTATTACCACCTAGTTTAATACTATTAGTATTCTCTGCATGTATAGAAGGGGGGGTTGGTACAGGTTGAACTTTATACCCTCCTTTATCAGGATTACAAAGTCATAGTGGACCTAGTGTTGACTTAGCTATATTTGCTTTACATTTATCTGGAGTAAGTAGTTTATTAGGATCTATAAACTTTATTACTACAGTTGTAAACATGAGAACACCTGGTATTAGATTACATAAATTAGCTTTATTTGGATGAGCTGTAGTTATAACAGCTGTATTATTATTATTATCTTTACCTGTACTTGCGGGAGGAATCACTATGGTTCTTACAGATAGAAATTTTAATACATCATTCTTTGAAACAGCTGGTGGAGGTGATCCTATATTATACCAACATCTTTTCTGATTTTTCGGACACCCTGAGGTTAAAGTTATAGGCCTCTTAACATTGCTGTATGCTGGGACCACTTTAAGTTTTAAATACTCCATCTTTAATGACATAGTAAAAATTTTAAAATATATAAGTAAATCAGCAGGTAACATAGTTATTTATGGAACCTCAGAGACTATACGCAATGAAACTATAGTATCTTCAGACCACGTTAAACAAGTATCTATACACGTACCAAAACATAAAAAACCTCTTAATGATAATCAGCTAGGTCATTATTTAGCTGGATTAATCGACGGTGATGGTCACTTTAGTAGTGCCCAACAACTAGTAATAGTATTTAGTGCACCAGACGCATTTCTTGCTTATAATCTAAAAGAATTATTAGGTTTTGGTAATGTAAAAAAAATCAAAGATAAAAATGCATACCTTTTAATTATATCTAAAAGAGAAGGAATATTAAGAATTCTTAACTTAATAAATGGTAAATTAAGATCAGAAAGTAAATTTAATCAAGTAATTAATAATATAATAAATAATCCAAAATATAAAAATATAGATATTAACTTCACTATGAATAAGACTAATGATTTTGATAACCATTGATTAGCAGGATTTTCTGATGCAGATGCTAGTTTTCAAATTAAGAAGGTTGAACGTTCAACCAGAAATAGACCAGAAATAAGATTAAATTACCAAATAGATCGGCCTTCGGTGAAAAATAATACTTTACTAATAAAAATTAAAGATTATTTAGGTGGTAATATTGGGTACAGAAAATCTCAAGACACCTATTATTATGGTTCTACTAGTTTCGGTGTAGCTAAAAATGTTATTAATTACTTTGATAGATATAATTTGCAATCTAGAAAACATATAAGTTACTTAAGATGAAGAAAGGTATATAGATTAATACAAAATAGAGAACATTTAACGGAAAAAGGTTTAATAAAGATATCAAGAATAAAAATACTTATAAACCGTCACGAAGAAAAATACTATAGTTTAAGATAGAGTCCTAACAAAAATGTAAAAGTTTTTGAGTGCTAAGATTAAACAGATATTATATATTAATACTGTTTACTTAGCCAAAATATTTGTTATATATTAATTATACCAGGTTTTGGTATAATAAGTACAACTATTTCAGCTAACTCAAATAAATCTATATTTGGTTACATAGGAATTTAAGAAGCCTTTAGCAAGCTTCATTATTAAGTTCATTACAGTATCAAACTCCGGGGAAGCCCTAAAGAATTAGGTACTAACTATCAAAGGTAACTTTGAAAGGGCTTGCTAGTAATTTGGCAAGATATAGTAACAATCCTAATTATAACTACAAAAATAGTAAATGGGTGATCGCGGATCTAAGTTCCTATTTATGGTTGACCCCAACCAGTTTAGTTTATAGGATAAAAGAGCAACGAGTAGACGGTACTGCCGCAGGTAATTTATCTGTAGGTAAGGTGTATTCTAAGTAGCCTTGAAAGAGGTTAATTCTTATTACTATAATTTTTATTAAGAATTATTAAATAATTGTATAGGGATATGTATTTATTAAGTAATGTATATATGTATCCAGCTCGATCTAGTGCTTTAGGTGATATACTGGCTTATACATTGCCCCGCTGACTGGCTGGCAGGCTGCTGAGCAAGCCTGCCAGCTACGTAGTCTCCATTCCTACCCCATTCCTATACCCCAGGGGGGAATGAGGGGGTCATAAGCATACTTCTGCTGACGAAGTATGCCCAGGAATGGGGGTATGGGACAAAAGTCGCAGTCATACTTCGTAATAAAGCATGAAATATTTTAATTTAAACTGGTTTAATCTGTCTTGGTGGCTGGCAGGCTGCTATACTTCTTACCCCTCCTTCTTTCCCCATTCCCTTCGTCCCCCCATTCCTTTATAGCGACGGGGGGGGGGGGAATGGGGTCGGCGAAGCATGCCATACTTCGTAATGAAAACAGGGGAATGAAGCCTTCATGGATGGAGACAGAAAAATTATAGGAATAAACCAGAAAGTTGTTCTATTACTTTTTAACTTAATAAGTACGAGGTAGCCGAGCCTTGTTATAACCTACTTTATCTTTTCATGCTACGCTACGGTTACGGTGCCGCCCGCACCACCGTTGCTAGTGCTCTCAATTTTTATATCTTTCATACTATACTTCTATATTACGTAAGCCTGCGACGTAGTCGCCAACATGCGCTGGCTTGGTTTAGGTTAATTAATTTTTCCTGGCATGCGGTTTCGGCGGCTTCGCAGGCGACTTCGTAGCCAGCAGTAGTCTAACTTCAACTTTATCTTTTGTTATCGGTCTATTTTACCTTGGTTAATTTTTCGCCTTATCCCCCATGCCTTATTTAGTAATGGAATGGGGGGGAGGAGGGTGGGGATCAGTACCGGAACTCGAAACCCGCCCCCCTTTAATATTTTAACTATCATCCTCCGGCCCTCTACCCAACCACCACATACCCCTCCCCCTTCTCATTCCCATAACCCCTGCCTGGCGAAGCATGGATGGGGTTATGGGGGGGGTGAAGAAAGGGGGAGGTATGAGGGACCGGATAAATTTTAATTTCCTTTTAGTTGGTTTACTTAATTTAGTTAGCATACTTCTGACCCCATTCCCCCGTCCATACTTCGTAATGGACGGGGGGGGGTCAGAAGCCCCCACAACGGTCTTAGTTAGCGAAAGATTATGCAGATTGACATAAGTTCTTCACGGGAACGGGATATAGATAGTAGGGCTAGCCCCCTTACTATAAATATTTTCAGTTGTATATCCTAGTGTAAACTAACGACCTGAGTGTCTTTATTCAGAATTTCTTTATAAATCAATATTAATAATACAATTATTGGAAGACCGATCCCCTTTTATTTTAAGAGCCTAGGTCACAAGTCTGGGCTTGAATTTAGTGCAGCTTTATCCCCTCTATCTGCGCATACAAGTATGCCTTTTCCCGCCTGGCTAGCGAAGCATGCATGGGTTTTCCCCCCTCTCTCAAAAAGAGAGAGGGGGTCCATGCTTCTGACCCCCTCCTCCCTCGTCCCTCCTCCCTCGTCCCTATAAGGGAATGGGAATGGGAAAGGGAATGGGAATGGGGTGCTATGCCGGGAACAGGAGTATGGGATTATGATAGCCATCTTTTTTGTTAACTAACGGTGCAAATAAGGTGATAAATTGACGAGATATAGAGGACCAAAATCCCTCTAGATTCCACAACTTTTAGTACTAGAGCAGGATATATATCCCGGTATCCTAATTTTAATAACCAATGTATTAGGCAGTTACTGATTTATTAGGCACTCACTGTGATGACACCACCCTTAAATTAAAGCTACAAAATTATTTTTTAAATTTAATTTTAATTATAGTCGTTCACGTCCCTATAATGGAATGGCGGCGCCGAACAAATTTGCATTTAGATTCTTACAGTACAAATTATTTTCTAATTCTAGTTTTTTTTTAGTGGATGTAGATAAAATTCTAGCGGATGCAGCCAAATATCACCAAGAATTAGAAAATTATAAAGCCCAGTTGGAAAAAGAGAAAAAAGAAGAGTTAGCAGCGGAATCAGGCGGCGGCGAATCCGCCCCCCCATTACCTGTCCCGACTACGTCGGGAAATGAGGAACCCCATTCCCCGACTACGTCGGGGGACGAGGGGGGGCATGCTTCGCCAGCCGGGGACCCTTCTTTCCCGAACCCCGAAGGGGTTAGGGGACAGGGATCAGGTAATGAAAGAACTTTTTTAACTGAAGCTAAAGAAAATATAGACAAACTAATGGAAAAACATGGGGAAGTCGAAGACAAAATGATAGATCGTGTCGAAGCAGGATACGATCTATTAGACCCCAAAAAAGCATCAGAGATTTCTAGTAAATACTCAGGTCGTAGACAGAATATTATGAACAATTCAAATGATAGAGCTGATGCCCTAGAAGCTGAATTTAGTGATCCATTAAAACCAGTCGCATATTTTTCTAAAAAAGTTGAGCTAGAAAATAGCGGGTTTAAAAAAGTTACAGAAGCTTTATGAAAAGAAGAAGAAGAAATTCATAAAGAATTAAAAAAAGGAGAATACTATAAAAATAATAAAGAGCAATATGAAAAAGAAAGATTAGAATGAAAAGAAAAACATTTAGAAAATGTTAAAGAATGTAGACAAGATAAACAAGATGTAAAAAAAATGATCGAATCTAATTTAGAAAGACCTAGTGAAATGGCTGAAGATTTAGTTAATGAAACAGGTCCTGATTATACAGGTGGAGACGATTAGATTTAGTATATAAAATCAATATTTTTTTTTACTCTTCCCCCGTCCCTCGTCCCTCGTCCCTCGTCCCTCCTCCCTCGTCCCTCCTCCCTCGTCCCTCCTCCCTCGTCCCTATAAGGGAATGGGAATGGGAATGGGAATGGGAATGGGAATGGGAATGGGAATGGGAATGGGGGGAGAGGAGCTCCTACCCATTTCATTCCTACTGCTGGATGGCTGGCTGGCGAAGCATGCGGTGAAACCGCATGCATGCCAGGCGAAGCCGGACGGTGTAGGAATGGAATGGAGGCCACCGCATACTTAGAAAAGGTTATGGGGATAATGATTAGATTAAAATATGGGTCAAAGTCTGTACAATAACTCGGGTTTACGCTATGATGTCTATTGGTATATTAGGATTCATAGTTTGAAGTTGTATATTGATGGCTTCACCTTATAGTGATATAAGGAATATAATTAATTTCGCTATATGCTGGAACAGTTTAGTGTTAATTAGTACCTTGTATGGTAAAAATCTAATTAGCTATACTCAATCAGCAGACAATCTGTCCCTGTATTCTGTAGCCGAAGGTTCGCCATATCCCCCTATTTCTTGCTCTGACGATCCCTTACGGGATATGGAGAGCAAGAAATTAAGAAAGGGGGATCAGGTTAAAAAAGATAACAAACAGAGTGTCTCAGAGACTACACGCGAAACATCTTTTTTCGCTTTTCATGCTTATTATAATACATTATTTAAAAATAGAAACCATCTTTCTGATGAATGGTTAACTTGATTTATCGGGTTTGCAGAAGGAGATGGAGCTATTCAAACTTATGATGAAGGTAAAAGAGTGCGTTTTGTTCTTACTCAAAAAGAAAGTGATATACTTCATAAAATACAATACAAATTTAACATTGGTGTAGTTAAACATTTCCCTCGACCCTCTAAGAGGGTAGGAAAAAGTGGTAAAAACAATGATTTTTATAGATGAATGGTTGATAATCCTTCACATATCTTACTTTTAGCTTTTTTATTTAATGGAAATTTAGCTCAAAACCATAGAATAAAGCAACTAGCTCTATGAGTTAATGCTTTAAATAATCGTTTTGGTTCTGAAACTATAAAGTTAAACAATATTCCTGTTTCGGTTACACTACAGGATGGCTGATTATCCGGGTTTACTGATGCTGAAGGATGTTTTAATGTATCTATTACAGCAAACTCTAGATATATATTAGGTCATGTTATAAAAATGCGTTATATATTAGACCAAAAAGATATTTTTATACTAAATAAAATATACGAATTATTTGGATTTGGAAAAGTAACATTAAGATCTGGTACTGATGATGTGTATCGTTATACAGTTACTGGATTTAAAGTGTTAAATGATGTAATAGCATACTTTAAGTTATTTCCATTACAAACTAAAAAAGCTGTTTCTTTTGAAAAATGATTAACTGTTCATAACCAAGTGTCTAATAAATTACATTTAACTGAAGAAGGATTATCACAAGTAAGAACTTTACAAAAACAAATCAATTTAAATAATAGTATAGCAAATAAAACAGGAAAGGCCCAAAAGATGAAGATATAGTCCGATACTTTTTGTGAAAGAAGCATACTCTACCCCCGTCCCCCATTCCCTTATAGGGAATGGGGTCGGCGAAGCATGGCGAGCTTGCGCCATATCCCGACGAAGTATGGATCCCCTGACCCCCCCGTCCCTATAAGGGAATGGGGGGGTATGGGGAATCCATGCATGCTTCGCCAGCCAGGCGGGATCGTAAGGGTAAATATAAAATATTTATTAACAGTTTTACATCATATGTATACAGTTGGTTTAGACGTAGATACAAGAGCATACTTTACAGCTGCTACATTAATTATTGCAGTTCCTACAGGAATTAAAATATTCTCATGATTAGCTACATCATACGGAGGATCTATAAAATTAACTCCTTCTATGTTATTCGCTTTAGGATTTGTATTTATGTTTACAATAGGAGGGTTAATAAACCACTTAGCTCTCCCTTTAAAGATCACTATATGCTGGGAAGTTCTGACAATTATACTACTAGGATTCTTAAGTTCAGTAAAAATGTATAATTTTGAACAATCAGCAGGAAACCGTACCCTCTGGGTCAGGGTATTTAATACCTTAGTAGGATCCTCAGAGACTACACGTGATCCTCGTGATTTATTTACGAGAAGATATAGTCCATGAAATGATAATTTATTAAATCATTCCTATAATAGTTTTAATTTTAAGAATACTATTGTTCGCCGTTACTCTACTTCTAATAATAAAGAATATAACACCAAAAATTTAGTAGGCTCCGCCTCCCCTTTAAAGGCGTATGTTAATTTAAAAGAAGATAGACCTTCTATATTAATACAACTAAAAGAGAGATCAGGTGTTTACTGTTTAATAAATAAGATAAACGGTCATTCTTATGTAGGTAGTTCTATTAATTTAGCTTCTAGAATGAAAAACTATCTTAATAATACTTTTTTAAAAGCTAGACAAAATGCAAATATGCCCATTGTAAAAGCTCTACTTAAATATGATCAATCTAATTTTACTCTACATATTTTAGAATATGTAGAACCAAAATGCTTAACGGTTAGAGAAACTTATTATATAACGTCAATGATGCCTTATTATAACGTATTAAAACAGGGTTATTCTTCTTTAGGTTATAAACATACAGAAGAGACTAAACAATTATTGTCTAAATTAGCTAAAAATAGGGTTCATAGTGATATAACTAAGAGTTTAATATCAAAAGCTTTAACGGGTGAAAATAATCCTTTTTACAACAAAAGTCATTCGACAGAAAGTATAGTAAGAATTATAGAAGCTAAATCAGCTTACCCTGTTTATGTTTATAATTCTTTAAAACAATTATTAGTTATTTTCCCTTCTGTTTCAACTTTAGCCAAATTAATTCAATCAAATCATCGAGGCTCCGCCTACACAATTGTTGAAGCTATAAAAGAGCAAAGCATATTTAGAGGAGAATGGTATTTTACCAATCTGCCTTATAATATAGAAGATACTCCTGTTATAGCTAGTTGAACTTTAAAAGAATGTGATGAATTAATATTAAATATAAATAATAACAGTCATATTAGAAAAGCAGTATTTGTGTATGATATTAATAAAAATTTCTTGTGTAAATATGAAGGAGTAACGGTCGCACAGAAAGCTTTAAATATAAGCCATAGTACAATAAAAAAATACGCTAGAATAGGAGGTAGCTATAATAGTTACATATTTAGCTATGAAAGATTAAATGATAAATAAATTTTTGTTCGTAAGTGGTGTAGTTTTAGCTAACGCATCTCTTGATATAGCTTTCCACGATACTTATTACGTAGTGGCTCAAATGGGCCTGAATAGTACATCTTCTTTTAATTCATCTTCTTTGAATTTTAAGTACTATTTTGCAACTGACTATATGCTGGAAACTGTATTATCTGCATATTGTTTACTATTTATTTATACGGCTTATCTTTATAAATTAGATGTTAGTAAGAATATTTTTCTTTTAAATAGTCAAAATAACAATATTGCAATAAGTTCAGAACTTATGAATACACAATCAGCAGAAAACTGCAAAGGATTCTCAGAGACTACACGTCAGTTACCTGATACTGAAGAGTATAAATTTTGAAATTGATTCGCAGGTATAATAGATGGAGATGGTAATTTTGATATTAGAAGAAATTCTACTAATAAACAAAGAGTTCTTAAACAAATAAGAATAAAATTACATAACAGAGATATTAGAATTTTAACACGCATACAAAATTATTTACATATAGGTAGAATTAGAACAGATAAAAATAAACCTTATTCAATATATATAGTATCTCGAGCACCAGATATGAAATATATTTTAGAACATATTAATGGATTAATCAGACTTAAAGTACCTGGTTTTAAAGAAGCTTGTTCTTTATACAATATAGATTATATTGAAGCTGATTATAATATAAAATTATATGATCCATATTATGCAGGTTTAATAGATACTGACGGTTCTATAGTATTTAATTATTCAGGAAATAGAATAGAATGTAATTTAGAATTCCAATATAATGAACACACATCTAAATTAAACTTTGATAATACTGTATTAAATTGCAAGCCTTTTATTATTAAACGTAATAAATCTTCAAGTTCAGGATTAAATAAAAAGTTTGTATCTATCGCATTTAAATTTCAAAATGTTAATAGTATGCTATTTATATATGATTATTTTATGCATAATAGATTATATTCGGATATTAAATTTTATAGAGTAACTAAGATTAAATCTTTTATAGAAATTAGAAAATACAAAACATATCCTAAACATAGTGCAGAGCACAAAGTATATTCAAGCTTTATAATTGATTGAATTAAATATGAAAATCCATTATGATATAAAATTCCTTTTGTAAAAAATTATTTAGTGGCCTCATCCATGCATGCTTCGCCAGCCAGGCAGGCAGGAGTCCCCATAAATGATAAATAGTATATTTATTACTGGTAAAGATATAGTCCAAAAAAAGCCAAAATAACATAAAGTCTGATTTTACATAAAGTTGGCGCTATGCCGGCGTAAAGCTAATAGGTTAGGCTTTACGCATATTTTGAATTTTTTTAGTTTATTTTGTTTAATCATTTTTTGATTAAATGAAGCTTGTCTTATTAATATAATTTTTTATTGATTTTGAAGATTTTTTTTTTATTTAGTGTTTGCGACTACGTCGTATATAAAAAATCCCATATTAAATATAATAATTAGTACAAATATTAGTATATATGCTAAATTAGGTTTTATGATTTTATTGTATATGGGATTAGGGTTTATATGTATGTGCTTATTTAAGGGTTTAAATTATTTTATATATTGCGTATATAATAGTATTAAAAATCCAAAAAGTAAGTTACACCAAACATTAAAAGCAAATATGGGTTATATAGGTATATTATGAGTATTACCTATTAGTGAGTGTAATAATATAACTAGTCCATATTGGGCAAGAAAGGCGTTAGAAATTCAATATGAAAATCGAACTATTCTTAACGTACTTCTAAAATTAGATAGAGAAATTCCACTTTTATCAGGTAAAACTAGATTTGTGGGGTTTCATTCCTATATTTTAGCAAACTATAAACAGTCTATGGACTTTGATAAGACAGCTCGTATGAATCAATATAGAAGTATGATTCTTAATACTCCTGAGTTCACTATAAATGATAGGTTAGATTTTCTACCTGACTAGTTCTCCTAATCCAATTACAGGGGGATCTTCATTTATGTAATATATAATACGAAGGAGCTGTAGATTAAAAAAAAAAAGCATTTTCACTACGTTTTAAGTATGGGTGCAGTTTTTGCAATGTTTAGTGGTTGATACTACTGAATACCCAAAATATTAGGTTTAAATTATAACATCGTTTTAGCTAAAATTCAATTCTGAGTTTTATTTATAGGGGTTAGAGTGAAAGGAAGAATTTTTGTAACAGGTAAAAGATTTATTAATCAATTTTCGGTAGCTTGCGCACCGAACCAAGGTTCACCTCTCGACCCTAAAGAGTTTATTCTTTTTTTTGAAAATATGAAACAAGATAAAAAACTTATTTACCAAGAATTAAGAAAAAAATCTGGTGTATATGTATTTATAAATAATATAACTAAAGAATTATATGTTGGTAGTAGTATTAATTTAACCAAAAGAATGGTTAGTTATTATTATTATTATAATTCTGATAAACCAACCAGATCAATAATACTTAGAGCAATGAAAAAATATGGATTAGAAAATTTTTCTTTGGGTATTAAAGAATTTTGTATACAAGACCCTCAAATTTGTTTAAAATTAGAGCAAAAGTGAATAGACTATTACGGCGCAGCGCTCCCTAAATATAATATTTTAACTATGGCAGGTAATTCATGCTGCGCCGGTTATAAACATAGTGTTGAAACAATTAATAAATTAAAAGAAATATTTAGTAAAGAAAGTCACGAGCCCCTGGCTACAAAATTCGGTAGTACTGCGAACCCCTCCATTCCTGTTCCATTTCCATTTCCTGTTCCGGAGGAAAAGGAAATGGAAATGGTTACAGATGAAACTAAAAAAGCTATTAGCGTAGCCGGAGGCTCAGGAATAAAAAATTATTATTCCAATAATAGCCATATTAGAAAAGGTTTAAAAGCTAAATTATCTCCTCAATACGGTATTGGAGGAACTTTTGTCTTTTGTTATAATAAAACAGGCGAAGAACTAATTTTCCCGTCAATCAATGCTACTAAACAACATTTTAAAGTAAGATGAAGTTATATTAAAAACAATATCGACACTAACCAGTCGATTCTTATTCAAGGCGAAGAGTGATTAATACAATCCCAACCTAAACAAAAATAGTAGAATTAGCCCCTCCCAATCCTTCTGTATGCTGGAAACTCTCATAAAGCTTAAGTACTTTAAATTTTTAAAGTAAAAATCTTAAGTATATCTAGACAATCAGCAGGAAACCAAAATAACAAGCCACGTTATGAGTAGGATCCTCAGAGACTAAACGAAGGATATTATTTAATTAAATTAAATAATTAAGATATAGTCCATACTTGTTAGTATGTAATTTAACATTCTTCCCTCAACATTTCTTAGGATTACAAGGAATGCCTAGACGTATTAGCGACTACCCAGATGCTTTTGCAGGATGAAATCTAATTAGTAGTTTTGGATCTATTGTAAGCGTTGTAGCTGCATGATTATTCTTATATGTAGTATACAAACAATTAGTTGAAGGTAAAGTTGCAAGCAGAAATCCTTGATTATCTGTACAATATTACACTGATACTTTACAAGCCCTATTAAATAGAAGTTACCCTAGTTTAGAATGAGCTTTAAGTAGCCCACCTAAACCTCACGCTTTTGTAAGTTTACCATTACAAAGTGGAATATCAATAAGATAATAAATTATGGCTGCTGGCTGCTATACTTCTATACCTCCACCCGGATAAGAAGTACAGCAGCCGGTATCGAAATATAATGTTTCTATGTATTTTTATAGAATATACCATACATCCTTCTCCGTCCCTGACCCCTGAAGACCATACTTCAGCGAAGCCGGAATGGTATATGCTCTAAAAATATAGCTAGTATAACTAAGAGTACATTATAAGTCTCATTAGCTCAATGGTAGAGCAGAATACTTCTAATATTCCGATCTTAGTTCGAATCTGGGATGAGATAGATTCAAAGATATTAGGACGATTAGTTCTATCTAGCCTGCCATACCCCTTTCCATACCCCCCCCCTTCATTACGAAGTATGGAATGAGAAGGGGGGGGGTGCTTCTTTCCCTATTTCTTTCTCTGACGATCCCTCCTCCCCTACCCCATAACCCCATACCCCCCCCCCTATAAGGGGGGGTCAGGGGTTCGGGAAAGGGAGAGCAAGAAATGGGAGAGGGGGTGTCCCATACTTCTGCTGACGAAGTATGCCCAGGCGGGGACAGGCTAGGCCGCTGGGGTCCATTTTTCGTAATGAAAAAACTTTGAATTCTGTTAGGTTAATAATATACTAATGAATAAATCATATAATCCTTAATATTAAGGGCATTTTTTTATAGATTTTTTATTTCTATATTACTTTAATAAGTCACTTCCATACTTATCCTACTACAGCTAGCCATACTTCGTAATGAAGCCATACTTCGTCGCGAAGCCGAAACCGCGGTTTCGGCTTCGCGACTACGTAGCCATGATGGAAGAGATTAGGGGGAGAGGGTGCTTCGCCATAACCCCATTCCCCCGACGTAGTCGGGGGAATGGGGTTCGCATGCTACGCCAGCAGTAGTCCAGATAAACTAGGTGGTCCTTGTTATTAAGTAATTATAACACAAAAATCTAGTTTTTTATCAATAAATGTATTATACTTCAACTCTTTTATCTGTATTAGAAGTAGTTTTATTAATGTTGCCAGCCTTATTAGCAGTAGCTTATGTAACAGTAGCCGAAAGAAAAACTATGGCAAGTATGCAAAGAAGATTAGGGCCAAATGCTGTAGGGTATTATGGATTATTACAAGCTTTTGCTGATGCTTTAAAATTAATTTTAAAAGAATATGTTGCACCTACACAAGCTAATACTATATTATTCTTCTTAGGTCCTGTTATTACTTTAGCTTTCGCTTTATTAGGTTACGGTGTTGTACCTTATGGACCTGGTTTAACTTTAAATGATATGGAATTAGGTATATTATATATGTTAGCTGTTTCATCTTTAGGTACTTATGGAATTTTATTAGCGGGATGAAGTGCTAATAGTAAATATGCTTTTTTAGGTTCTCTTAGAAGTACAGCTCAATTAATTAGCTATGAATTAGTTTTAAGTTCAGCCATACTTTTAATTATTATGATAACTAGTAGTCTTAATTTAAATATTAATATACAAGCTCAAAAAGCCGTATGACTTATATTACCTATATTTCCTATTTTCTTAATATTTTTTATAGGTTCTGTAGCAGAAACTAATAGAGCTCCATTTGATTTAGCAGAGGCTGAATCTGAACTAGTTAGTGGATTTATGACAGAACACGCTGCGGTTGTATTCGTCTTCTTCTTCTTAGCTGAATATGGTAGTATATTATTAATGTGTATATTAACAAGTATACTGTTTTTAGGAGGTTATTTATTAGGATTTAATCTATTATACTGATTTAACTTAATAAATAATTTATGGGCTTATGTATTTGATATAGATTGAGTATATTCTGCAGAATATAACAATATTAAAAATTTTGTAAGTGCTTTTGCTGAAAGTGGTTTATATTATAGTTTAATTTTAGGACTGAAAAGTTCTCTTTTAGTTTTCATTTTTATATGAGTTAGAGCTTCATTCCCTAGAATACGTTTTGACCAATTAATGTCATTCTGTTGAACTATATTATTACCGTTATTATTCGCATTTATCATACTATTACCTTGTGTGTTATATAGTTTTGATATATTTGTAATGAATATAACTATATAATAGTAACTATATAAATATGACGCTAAAAAATGATTAAACGACACTTCAATTTAAGTAACTTTATGATGATTTTTTTTGGTTTTAGACTATTTTATTTAATAATAATAATTTTTGCCGATTACGGCTGGCTGGGCATGCATACTTTTGCGGTTACACCGGCTTCGCCATGCTTCTGACCCCCCCATACCCCCCCCAGTCGACGAAGTATGGAGGGACTGGGGGTATGGACGGAGAAGATGCGATGGTGAAAATAATAGTATGGATTTATTAGTGATGTATTTGCTTACATCAAAAATAAAAATAAAAGGGATTAGCTCAATGGTAGAGCAACCGTTTTACACACGGTGGGTTAAGTGTTCGAATCACTTATTCCTTATTACTGACCTCCTCGTTCGTCCCTATAAGGGAATGGGACGGGGTAATGTTTGTGGGGGAAGGTCATGTATTCTTCGCTGGCGGTGTAACCGCCCGAAAGAGAACCTGAAATATCCCCCCGTTAGTGTTTAGCTTTCGCGGCCGTCCCTTCCCCCCCTCTTTTTCCCCCTCCTTCCTCCTCAATGAATTGAGGAGGGAGGGGGGGACCGAGAGAGGGGGGGAAGGGAATGGACAGGCGCGAAAGTTGTATCCCTTCCATAGGGTAAATTTTAAAGGGACAATATGAATAATTTATTTAAAGGTAAAATGTTTTCTACTTCTTGTTTTTATATGGCTACTGATCAAAATAATTCTATAGATCAAGATACAAAAAATAATATATTAGAAGATTTAAAAAAATATGATAAAGGTAACAATAAACCTTCTTTTCACAAACCAGGATATCCAGATTTTGAAAATATAGTTGATAAATCTAAAAGTAAAGAAGAGTTTGATTATCAAGTGGATAAATTTAAAACTAAGCATTCTATACAAGAAGAGCTTAATCGCCATAATAATATTGCTGAAAGTCGTATAGTAGAAAAATGATCAGTAACTCACCCGGATATTCCTTCAGAAGAAGTAAGGGCTGTAGTAAAAGAAAATCAGCAAAAAGATTATAGTGATAAAAATCATTCTGAGGATTACTCTAATCTACCCAGAAAAGAGGCAGAGTGAAATGAAAAATTAGATTATCGTGCTCTTGAATACGGTGCAAATTTACCTGATAGGACAAGGGAAGGTATAGCGGTAGTAGCTGAAGACGAAAGTATAGCTACCCTGCCTGGTACTCCTTCAGTATATGAAGCTCCTTCGGAAAGTAGTAATGATGAAAGCTCGGAGGGTAGCAAGCAAGCTCCATCCCCCTCTGGGGGACAGGATGAAAGTTTCAGTTTCGAGAAAACTTTTAAAGAAGATATCGAGAAAGCTTTTTTAGAAGATAGCGAGCAAGCTCAAGAGGATGAAGGTTCGGAGGATAGCGAGCAAGCTCAAGAGGATGAAAGTTCGGAGGGTAGCGAGCAAGCTACTTTTAGTGAAGATGAGACTAATAAACGGCCATTATCTACTTATTCCGATAATAATCCAACCAAAAAATTGGATAGTAAACAATCACCTTTAGATTACGTTTTAGAAAAACAAGCCACGGAGATGCCAGATATTACGGATTGTGATGGTGGTGACTAACTGTTTATATGATTTACGGCGGCGATTTCGGCTTCGCCACGAAGCCGTCACCCGGCTTCTCCTGATCCCGTCCCCATACCCCCATTCCCGGCAAAGCACCCCCTGACCCCCGGGGGTGCTATGCCATACTTCGTAATGAATGAGGGGGTCTCTTTATTCCCCCCTCCCACCTCCGACTCCCCTCCCTCCTCCTCAATTAATTGAGGAGGAGGGAGAAAAAAGGAAGGAGGGGGGGGGGGGGACTGCGAAGCCGAGGGGGCGTAGTCGGGGTATGGAATCGAAACCGCGACGTAGTCGCACAAAATTATATTTATCTATTATTAATTATCATGATTTCCTATTATGATACACGGTAAGACCTTTTTAAGTTTTTTGTTATCTAGATTATATTTATGTTATTATCTCTTTTGCTTATTATTCCAATTATAGGTATATTTATTATATCTAGTTTGACTTCGTATGAAGGCTCTAATTATGGTGGCGTAGCCGCCGTAACGTTTTATAAAAAAATCGCATTAGTAACTTCTAGTATTAATATGATCTTATCTTTTATTGTTTATATATTTTTCAATTCAAGTACAAATCAATTCCAATTTGTACAAGAACATTATAATGTACAATTATTTGATATTTATTTAGGAGTAGACGGTATTTCTATCTATTTTGTATTATTAACAACTATAATAATGCCTATTGCTTTATTATCTAATTGAAATTCCATTAAAGAAAATGTTAAATTTTATTTAAACACTATATTATTATTAGAAACATTACTATTAGCGTGTTTTTTAGTATCAGATATATTATTATTCTATATATTTTTTGAAAGTATTTTACCACCTTTATTTTTATTAATAGGGTTATTTGGATCTAGTAATAAAGTAAGAGCAAGTTATTACTTTTTCTTATATACAGTATGAGGATCTTTATTCTTATTATTAGCTATTTTAGCTATGTATTCTATAATGGGAACAACTGATTTTGATGCATTATTTAAAACAAATTTCGACTATACTACTCAACTTATACTATTCGCGGCTATTTTTTTAGCATTTGCTGTAAAAACACCTACAATATTTTTAAATAATTGACTATTAAAAGCTCATGTGGAATCACCTTTAGGTGGAAGTATCATATTAGCTGGTATTGTTTTAAAATTAAGTTTATATGGTATATTTAGATTAATTTTACCGATATTACCTAAAGCTACATTAGATCTTACTTTTATAGTATATACTATTGGTGTTATTACTATAATATATGCAAGCTTTAGTACATTAAGAACTGTTGATGTTAAAGAATTAATTGCTTATAGTTCTGTATCTCATGCAGCTGTATATTTAATAGGTGCATTTAGTAATACAATTCAAGGTATAGAAGGAAGTATTACTTTAGGATTAGCTCACGGATTTGTATCTAGTGGTTTATTTATATGTGCAGGAGGTATATTATACGATAGATCAGGAACTAGAATGATATATTTATACAGAGGTATAGCTCAACTTATGCCTTTATTCTCTATATTGTTCTTTATACTGTCATTAGGTAATTGTGGAGCTCCTTTAACATTAAATTTTATAGGAGAATTTATGTCTCTTTATGGTATGGTAGAAAAATTACCTTTATTAGGTGTATTAGGTTCTACATCTATAGTATTCTCGGCTGCATATACTATATATATGTTTAATAGAATTACATTTGGAGGTTCTTTCACTAAATTCTTTGAAGAAAATATATTTGACACTACAAAAAGAGAATTTACATTATTATTTATACTAGTTTTATTTACTGTTATACTTGGAATATACCCTTCTTTAATATTAGATACTTTACATTACTCTGTAGTTAACTTAATATACAGTTTATAAACGAATCTAGGTTTTTAGTTTAACCATTCATTCCATTACTGCTGGTCCGCCAGTATGGAATGAAGTATGCTATAAACAAATATTATTTATTGTCTTTATATAAACAGTACGGGGAAGATTCATTCCCTAATCCATTACCCGAACCCCATAACCCCATACCCCCCGTCCCTCGTCCCTCCTCCCTCGTCCCTATAAGGGAATGGGAATGGGAATGGGAATGGGGGGTCAGGGGTTAGGGGTTATGGCTGGCTGGCTGATTGGCTGGCTGCTAAGCATGGGTGCGATTTCGGCTTCGCCGCAAAGCATGCCATACTTCGTAGTGAAACCACGACGTAGTCGCATGCATGCCATAACCCCCTCCCCGACCTAGTCAGGGGAATGGGGTTATGGGTAGGGGTCGGTGAAACCATACATGCATGCTTCGCCAGCAGTTTCACCGTAATGAAACCCCGTCCTAAATTTATCCTCTAGTTTTATAGTAAACATTAATACTGCGCCATTACATATAAGTATTTACAATCTATAATCATCAAACCATGCCTCAATTAGTACCTTTTTATTTTATTAACGAAGTAACTTTTGCATTTGCCATTATTGTATTACTTACTTACGTATTTTCTAAATACGTATTACCAAGAATAGTATCTTTATTTGTATCTCGTCTTTTTATAGTAAATTTATTAGATAAATTAGGTATATAATAAATTATGGTCTCTAAGGACCCCATAATTTATTACGGGGTTCAGTACTTCGTCTGCTTGGCATACTTCTGATCCCATAACCCCATTCCCCCCCGACTACGTCGGGGGACGGGGGTTCGCATGCTTTGCAGGGATAAAGCAGAAGTATGCCGAGGGTAAGGGGGATCAATACATTCCCTACTTCTGCCCTCAGACTATTCCCTCTAGACCGTCATTACCATCCTTGCATTCCCTCTCCCCCCCTCCCCCCCGTCCCCCATTCCCTTATAGGGACGGGGGGAATGGGTTAAGGCGAAGCCTTAATTGAGGAGGGGGGAGGGGGGACCATGGGATAGGCTGATGACTCTGCTTTTTCAAGGCCTATAAGTAAAGCTTAGAGTATAATATGAATACTTTAAGTTTAAACAATTTTCATAAAGAAATCTCCAGTCCTTTAACTCAATTTGAAATAAGAGATTTATTAAGTATAGATTTACCTATATTAAGTGATTTACATATATCTATAACTAACATAGGATTATATTTAACAATTGGATTAGTTTTCACATTAATCTTAAGTATATTAAGTATAAATAATAATAAATTAGTTAGCAATAACTGATCTATTAGTCAAGAATCATTATATGCAACTATACATGGTATAGTAGTAAATCAAATAAATGCAAAAAGTGGTCAAGTATACTTTCCTTTTATTTATACTTTATTTATATTTATATTAATAAATAATTTAATAGGAATGATTCCTTACAGTTTTGCTTCAACTAGTCATTTTGTTTTAACATTTGCCCTTAGTTTCACTATTGTTTTAGGTGCTACTATCTTAGGATTCCAAAAACATGGTTTAAAATTCTTTTCATTATTAGTACCAGCTGGTTGTCCTTTAGCTTTATTACCATTATTAGTTCTTATAGAGTTTATAAGCTATTTAGCTAGAAATATATCTTTAGGATTAAGATTAGCAGCTAACATATTATCAGGTCATATGCTATTACATATCTTAGCTGGATTCACTTACAATATAATGACAAGTGGAATAATATTCTTTTTTTTAGGATTGATCCCTCTATCATTTATAATTGCTTTCTCTGGTTTAGAATTAGGTATTGCATTTATACAAGCTCAAGTGTTCGTAGTGTTAACTTCGGGTTACATAAAAGACGGATTAGATTTACATTAATTTATTAAGTTTTAATTTTATTATTAAGTAATTATAAGAAATGTATAAATTTATTTTGTCTTTTTTTAAACACTTTACTGCTCCTAATATAATAGGATCTTTAATTAGCTTAATTATTGTTGGTTTATTTAGATTTTCACCTTTACCTAACGAGATATTAACTTTTTTAGGTATATATCCCACAGAAGTCAATAGCTGTATTTTATCCGGGTTTTTAGCGCTAGTTACTAGGTTAGGTATAAATGGTGTTGTGGAAGATTTTATAACTCCTTATTTGGAAATATTCATTAACAAAATGAAGATTTCTGATATACTTGATGGTCCACCCGGTCCTAACCGAAGTCCCCCAAGTCAACCTGGTCCTGGGGGGAGTCAACCTCGTCCTAACCCAGGTCCCCCAAGTCAACCTGGTCCTGGGGGGAGTCAACCTCGTCCTAACCCAGGTCCCCCAAGTCAACCTGGTCCTGGGCGGAGTCAACATCCTCCTAACCCAGCTTTCCCAGGTCAATATGGATGATTTAGATTTAACCCATATCAACCTCGTCAACCTGGAGGAAGAGTTCTTACTGATAGTACCCGATTCAGAAATGAACCGCGTAGGATTTCCAGTCCCATACCCCCCCGTCCCCCTCGTTCCCTTATAGGGCCGGGGTATGGGGTTCAGATGATCGGGAATGGAAGTCAAACTAGTCATTCTGGAAGTTCTCAACTAAACCAGCTGAGACTTTCAGAAAATTCATATGTTAACTCTCCTCTATCATTAGATGAACAAGAAATTCTAGCTGAAAAAGGGTATTTTAT